>NW_026125361.1:0-128165 GCF_943737965.1 Phodopus roborovskii | reverse complement strand
TGGCATCTTTTTAGGCTGGAAACCAACTTAGAGCCTGAGAGCAACACAAGCTCATTGCTGCAGGCAAATGGTTCACAGTCCCATTATCCTATTTTTCTATGAAGAAAGGACCATATGGCTTTGAAAGCACCCCTCTTCATCAGGGAGGCAGTTTCCACAACTTTATCACTGGCATTTTGCCACCAATACCAACTCTCTAGTGTTTCTGTGACTGAAATTCAGTCTGACATACAAGGGCTTTGTACACAATCCTCCTGCGAATTTAAAACCCCAGGGAGAGAACCAGGAAAAAGAATTATGATATTGTAGCAACCGAAAGACAGAAAAGTGAGCACCCCGAGTGAGTGTCTACCGTCAGAGATGGTACTTTTAAATGACAGCACTGGCGTTCTTCACCATGCTCAAATGAGATGTCACATACCAACTGGCATGTTAAAGCAGTAGCCTCTGGGTTACTGGAACCATGAGGTGAGTTACATGATGGGGAGATACATTCTACACACAGGCACATCAGACAGTGGACAAGCCTAACGGAAACTCTGCTCAAAACAGGTCCACACTCACTGAGAGCTATTTAGGAAATAATCGATGGAAGCAGCTATTCACCTATCTCGACAGCTAAGAGCTATTCAAAATCCTCACCCACAAGTGTAAAATGTGTAACTTAAAATTCTACACCTGGGAATATAAGTAAAAAAATTATTCTTTCACAGAGCTAAAACTATAACGAACATATCATCAGCATACAGCCATCATGTGTAGAGCAGGTGGTCTTAGCTCCTTCAAATACTGGACCTGTCCCATATGGCACTCTAAAATATGAGTCTGTTAAGTCTGTAAGATTTAGGATCCTGTTTATACATCTAGACTTGGGCTTGCTTCAGAGGCCAGAGGTTTCCTTGGAAACTACAAACTACAGAAGAAGCTAGCAGAACCACAACAATGCATGCACAGCAACCTCAGCACAGTGTATGTCAGAGAAATAGAGAAATAGAATCCTCGCTAGTCAGAGTTACCAAATTACCCATGCAAGACTGGGAGCAAATTTTAGTGAGCATTTTAAATGTTTGTTGCAGTTGAGGTAGAACTCACATCAGTGAATATTTAGTTTCAGGCTATTGTTTTCTTCTGTAGATAATTATTCTGATTAAGAATAAAGATGGGAACCAGCCTACAGTACCAAAGGCCATCTAGCCTCCCTTCTTCACTCACTGGGTTTTCAGAAGGGCGACAAAACAAAACAAAACCAAAAAACCAAAAAACAAGCCCTTCGCAGTAACACCGAAACACAACGGCACACACATTTACAGATTCCCACCCCAACTTCCCTTGGCATACTGAAGATTCTTTCTCTAAACAGGAAGCTGTTGACAGTTCCCCTTCTTGCTTACAGGGTACCAAAAGCCCCTTTGCACAATAAGAATCACAACGCTCAGGTCTAAGTCTTTTCTCACCACTCCCTATTGTTGCTAATTGCACAGGCTGCAAATGAGATAGAAACCAAATTCGAAACTGCTGCGGGCTGATGCAGAATCAGCAACTGCAACATGGAAAAGTTAGCTGCACCCTGCAAGGCAGGGCTCTTGGAGTTATTAGACTCAGAACAATACACGAATGAGGATTTCACCAGAATTCAAGGAGGTAAATCTGTACGATGCTGCAAAAATGTGAATCTCTAAATAACGTATGTCCTTAAGCATTGTGCAAGGAGATTACATTTTAACCTACTTCATGGAACATTAATCCATATTTAACCAAATTCTGAGACTGCCTGAAGTTCGTGGCTAGAAGCCACTTCAGGTTCTTTGGCTGGGTCCATCAGTAACTGCTCCTGAGGAACCAAGTTGTAGGAGCTTAAGAGGAGGAAAAAACCACTACCGGCTGTGAAAACTCGTAACTCCTGTGTGCCCAGAGCAAGCCCTGGTTGCACCATGCAGAAGTGTGAAGTTTAGTAGTCCATGCTCCTGGGAAGCGACAGCCACAGAGGCAGCAACAGCAGCAGCAGCAGCAGCCGCAGCAGCAAGGTCCAGCATCCACCAGCTTCTAACAAGCCTTTGACTGTGCGGACTCAGGCACAGACTCTGCCTCTGGCTGACGTCAAAGTCCATGTCACATGGCCAGATAAAAGCCAAGAGAGCATTGGTTGTCGTAGCAACCACAGACCACGCTCAGAGTATTTCCAATAGGTCATCTGTCAGTAGTATGTGCGCTCGTGTGTGTGCATGCATCTGTGTGTGTGTGCGTACGTGTGTACCTGCATGGGTGCAAAGCCATCGTGAACAGCGCCTGATAACATCAGCCCTCAAAGTTGTGACTCACGAGTGTCTGCAACTTTTGTTGTTAAAGCTTGTCTGTCCTTTCTCCAGCAGCCAGAAAATACTTACTGCTGTGACCCATGGTCGTGCTATCCCAACATGAAGCCCCTCCCCCTCCACTCAAAGAAAGAAACTGAAAACACCCATGATGTGGTTTTCTTAGTGAATTAAAATTACCCTGTAAATAAACTGAGGGAAAACAGCTTTCAAGGGGTATTGGTAGGAAAAACTATCCTTAAAACGGAACCCACTCAGTGTACTGACAGGATGTTGGTAAAAGATAGAACAGCTGAAGAATACTGACGGGAAATGCGACATAGAAAGCACATAAGATAAATCAAGGCATACGCTATCTAAGAGCCTTTGGAAAAATGAAGGCTGGAAAACTTCCACCACGGCACAACTTTAAATAGCCTGGTGATCATGAGAGAAAAAGGTAAAGCCCCCATTCCAGGCACCAAGTCCTGCCGCCCACGATTCTCTGACCAGTAAGGGCTCGCTGGAGTTTCATGCTGAGTGAGTGGATCCGCAGCCCACAGACACCAAGTTCAGCAGATTACCCAGACCAGAGAGAGAAAAGGTCCCACCCACCTGTTCCCAAATTACAGCTTCATTTCCTCAGGGCCACTTTAGCTTACCTCAACTCTGCACACATACTTATGACCCAGTTGATTCTCATTCTTAATTAACAGGAAACCAATTAAACAAAATTAAATGAAGCCCAGAGGAGGTACTATGAGAAAGTCACTTAAGAAAATGTGGATTCATTCAAAAGACAAGGGAGCTAAAAGGGGAGAGGGGAGATTGTTTTAAAAGACCCTTATGTGCCGGTGTTACAAGGCTTACATGTGCGCACACACACACACTCACATGAGCATGCATACTCACAAGCACACACGTATAACACTCACATATACACATGTATACTCACATATACAGTACTCACACATAACATGCACACACGCCATACATAACATATACGCATGCACACACACATGTACATGAGTGCATATACTCATATCCACCCATAGACACGAATACACAATGCACACACACTCGTGCAAATGCATGAGCATGCATATTCACAAATACACAATGTACACACATCACGTGTAAACATGCATATACACATACATAAGCTCACACACATGCACACTCACATCCATACACAGCATATAGCACACACATCTATGCTTACACATCCACATATATACACATGTGTGCACACTCATATATGCTCATAGACACGCACACACAATGTGCACACTCAAACATGCATGTGCATGCGTGTGCACACACACACACACACACACACACACACACGATATGAGTAGCCTTGGGGCCAACTGGTAAAATTACACTTGTAGAATAACACCTCTTCAAGAGAGTAAAAGCTGCTTCCTTCACATGACTAATAAAACCCTGATCTGCTTGACTGCAGAAGCTTCCCCCTTCCATCTTTGTCTTTGGCCATGCCTTGACGTCCACGCCAGCTCCAACAAAGACAAGATGGGTTTTTATCCAGTAGTTCTTCTCTGATGCTGTTGGTGGTAATCCTGGCAAACATAAAGGCAAACCATAAAGAAAGATCCTTTAATGCCAGACTGATGACAGCTGGGGAGGGGACCGACATGTTTGAGTGACAGCAGTTGAAACCAGTGTCTATGTACATTGGCTTGGATGCTTATGAGGAGCAGATGTAAGCAATGGTTCTAATCCCCAAATTCACATCCATTGTAGTTCTGGTTTTCTGTTTAGAAGTGTGGGTCCTAGTGGTGTGGTAGGGAGGGAAGACAGCAGAGACAGTGTAGGCCAGGGACCAGTTCTCCCGCTCTTAGCCCAGGCGCTGAAGCTGTGATGGCTACTCAATTGTTTCTCCCTTTTATACAGTTTAACATCAAGATACGACCAAATATCGACTCCTAGCAGTAGGTGATATCCTCTGAAGCAAGGAGTTCATAGAAACCTCTACATTTCAATACTTGAGAACAGATTCATTAAAAACAAAACAAAACAACAACAACAACAAAAAACTCCAGCACATTTTCACTCTGAGTTTCCTATAACTTTTTAAGTATGCTTTGCTCTATACTGACTTGGGTTTAAATTGCTGGCAGGTTAAGCTAACCAGTGGACCATATTCACCACGAGAAAATGGGTGAATGAAGACCTGTGTGCTATTGCATCCAAACTCCATCATCCATTCTTTGTAAACAACATGGGATTGAGATTTTGCCAACAAGTAAGGAAACTAGAAGTCATCTTCAGATTAAAACCATGGCGTTGATCTCCTTGGAGCTCAGATGTCTACCGATTTAGCTAATTGATGGGAAACATCATAGGCAGCACACTAGTGCCTTCCCCTATGACTCTGCGTTACACTACAGAGAATATGTGTCCCCTCATTTTCTGGAGGCCAGGTCATTTTAAAGGTGAATATGATTCACCTGGTTTTAAAATAGTGACTCAAACACAGGTTTCCCCCAAATCTTTACTTGCTGAAGGTAGGGTGGGTCTACCTATTATTAGTCTGACTGCTTTGCCAGGAATATGAAGTAAATGCCACTGAACAAGGTTTGCGCTCAACTAACAGGTGCTTTGGGCTGTGAGTAGGCAATTTTAATCAACTGAGAAACCCTCACATTTCTAGGCAGTGATGTCACTGTCACGACTGTCTTACCATTAGTGGGAGGTTCTGTACCTATCCTTGGAGCTTTCTGATGCAAATCTTACCTCTTTTGGTTGGACCTTGGGCAAGTCACAAAAGCGCCTGCCCTAAGCCACAGTGCCCACTTGCTAAAGTTGTTGTGAGGATTATAAAGGGGAGAGATCATTAAATTCCAACCCCCTGCCACAGGGCCTGCGGCTCAGTGTGTGTTCAACAGTTCTCACTGACCAGTCCAGCGTTGATACATCTATGAAGACCTCCAGGGCAACAATCTTATCTGTCGTGATGTCTGTGGTTAGGGCAGCTCCAAGACACAGCAGGGGCTCACTCAGGGTGGGCAGAATGACTCACGGATTAGGGAAAGAGTGTGGAGCAATAGGAAGACAGAATGCTTTCTTAATTTATTCTACCACAGAAGAGAGGCTCCCCTGAGCTGTCTACAACCCCAAAAAAGGCAGAAGAAAAAAAAATAGAAGACAAAAATGTTGAGTTCTCACAAAATCTTCTAAAGATGAATGGTTCTAAGTAAATCCATCTTATCCTAGTTAAGTCATGAGTAAGATATTTGCTGGCGTACATTATAGTACATTATTGCTATTGATGCCTGATACTAATTTACTTTAGCTGCCATCGAGTGCTCACCATGCATGGAACACGTCTGTAGAGTATGCACACACATTAAGTCACTTACTTTGCAACCCTATGAGGCATGTACTGTGCCTTCCACATTTCACAACTAGAGAAGTCAAGTGTAGATCAAGCTGCTTGCCCCCAAGCACACAGAAGGACCAACACTGATATCTAGGAACCCTAACTTCATATACTTTTAGAAATGTATTTGGTAAATATTTTTCAGGCAAAATTAAGTTATTTCTTATTTTTTAATTTTACATACTAGGGTTGTTTTAATTTTAAATGTATTTTTATTTTTAAAATGATGCATATGTTTTGTTCTCTGTGAATGAGGGAGACTGGAAAGGATAGAGACACTGGGTTTGCATCCTCCTGGAGTTACAGGCAATTGCACAATGTGGATGCTTGGAATGGAGCGTAGGTCCTCTGCAAGAGCAGTAAGTGCTCTAACCACTGAGCAAATCAATCAGTGCTCTAATACTGTTTGATTGGTGGTGTTGAGATCAAACCCAGTTCCTGTGCTTTCACACAGCGCTCTACCAGATGAATTACAGCCCAGGTCCCTATTTTTGTTGACTTTGCTTGTTTGTAGGAGAGGGAGAAAGACAGATTCTTCAGCATCTGGGAATTGTAAAGTCTTTAATCTAGCTTTGGTCTGGGAGTAATAGGACTTGGGGAAAATGAACCGAGGAAGGTTTGAATCAGGAAAATGGGCAAAGTGGGGCGGTGAAAGAAAGCATTGAAGATGAAGCCACACCCAAGTCACAACAGACAGTAGAAACAGAACCACAAGCTACTTGTCCATAGTCAAACAAGGTCCTGAGCATACTTGATATGGAGAAGAAAATAAATGACAACATGAGCAGTTCTACACATAAAAGCAAGACAGGGAGCTGGAGAGATGGCTCAGCAGCTAAGGGTTTACACTGCTTTCAACCCAGGTTCAGGGTCCAGAACCTGTGTGAGGTGACTCACAACCACCTGTAACTCCAGCTCCGGCCTCTGGGGGCACTGCACTCACACAGAGAATGCCCCCCCCCAACCCCAACACAATTAAAACAAAAACAACAAAACTAAGAATTAGCCAGCTACTTAAATCAATAAAGTTGACAAGGCTCCTTCAACTGAGGGGAAAATAAATCAACATGTTATCACCATGAAAGGGGGGAGGCATCACTCCAGAGTCACCATTATTCTATAGATATTGTGACCATCAGTGAAATTGATAATTTAGGAAAAAACCTGACTCACCTATTGAGAAATAAGAACCACTAAAATGCATCCAACATAAAAATCCTAATTTGAACAGTTCTATAAACTGTTAACAGAATTGAAATAATAATTTTATACTTCCTCCAAAAGAGAATTCTAGAACTACAGGGAATTCTCAAGAAATGGAGAAAGAATTGATACCTAATTGTACTCAATCTCCTCTGTGGGTTGGGGGGTGGGGGTGGGGAACTAACAGCACAAGAAATCTTCAGTTTATTTTAGGAAAGCGGTAGTATTCTATTGCCAAAGTCAAAGAGAATATAAAAATTCCTTAACAAATCATTGGGGGGCGTGACCCCTAAGTATGCATGTAGAGGGTTGTGTGCAGGAAACCATCCCAGTTTGTAATGATGGCAACATTTGTTAGATATTTGAGGATCAATCTACATGTTCTGCCATACCAAGGGAAAATTAATAAAGTCATATCAATTTGATGCAGAAAAGGCATTTGAGAAAAGTTAAAATTCATCAAAGAAACTACTGGATAATTCACAGTTAATGAAGAACACCTACCAAAACTACACATAGAATCCCATACTTCAGAGAGAAGAATAAATATTTTCTCTTACATTAGGAGCAAGGTGAAGGCAAGCACAGTTATTCAACAATAACATAGACCTTCTAGACACCTAACAAAGCAATGCGGAGGTAGCTGGTCAAGGCACGTCATTGGCACGGACAGAAATATGCTTTCTGCAATTAGCATATGTTAACAAAAATGAATTTAAATTGCCTATATCTTTCAAAGAAATTAAACCATGCAGACTGAAAAGGAAATAACAAAAATGGTCTCTAATAACTATGCGTGAATAATTATCTATTCAGAAGATTCCAGAGGATTTCCAGTACAGACAAAAATGAAAAAACCTCCTACAATTAGTAGATGAATTCAAGAAGGTCATAGGATGAAAAATAACTACAAAAATAAAATGTATTCCTACACATTAGTAAAGGACATGCAGAAATTGCATTTTTAAAAATGTGATGCCATTTATAATGTCTCAAAGTGAGCGGGATACATTGTAAACCTAAAAAGCATGTGCAAGGTTACATTTTAGAAAGACAGTGAGAGAAATTAAAAAGTAACCAAGAGAGGAACTGTGTGCATAGACTGGAAGACTCAGTATAGTAAAGATTACAGTTTTCTCTTAGCAGATATTCAAGATTGACCCGATTCTAATAAAACTGTAGCAAGATTTGTTTTTTTTTTTTTTGTTGTTGGTTTTTTTCTTTTTGGTAGCTATACATAAATTTGTTATAAAAACCAATGTGGGCAAAGAATGGAATTATAACAAGCTAAGATAATTTTGAATAAAAATGTAAAAATGTACCTCATTCTGAAACATGTCACATGGGTATAATTATCAAGCCTGTGTGACACTGGCATAAGGACAGCAATAGATTAATGCTCCAGGGGAGAGACACTAGAAATTTCACAAGTAGCCTCTGTGTAATTATAAATCATGACCAAGCTATGGTGGGGAAGGTTTTGTTCGTCTTGTTTCAGACAGGGTTTCACCACGCATCACAGGCTGACCTCAAACTCAGGATCCTTCTGCCTCCCATTTCTGAACCCTGGGAGACCGATGACGTGTTCCTATTGCTCCCTGCCCCTGCCCCACTCTCTGAACTCGCATGTAGCTCCAGGTGGTCTTGAACTTGTTCTGTAGCCAGGGCTAGCCTCCCACCCACAGTTCTCCTCTTAGCTTAACAAAAGCTAATCTGGAAGTGCAGGCATGGCCACTATGCCTGGCTCAGTCCACCTGAGTTTTGATCGACATGCAGAGGCAATCACACGAGGCAGGAAATTGTTTTCAGCATAATGCAATGGGGCAATTAGTTATCTATAGGGGCAGAAGGCTCTCACCCTGAACCTCTTCCCTCACACAGATTCATCATTGTGGGTGCAGGAAGCTGTACAGCTTGAAAAAGAATAATCAGGGAAAATCTGGGAGGTCTACAAGTAAGTGACACTCAGGCCTAACGCCAAAGCCATCCATGGCTTACAAAGGAAGCGGGCAACAGAAGGAACACGCGTTCTGCTCACAGGATAAAACATCCAGGGGCAGACAGGAGAAAGGAAATTTGCAAGTGGAAGGACACATGACTCATATTGAGGTCACACAAAGAACCCCCAGGATCCAATAATAAACAATCCAACCAAAAATGGGCAAAAGACATGAAAATAAATGTTATTTTAAAAATACAGCAAATAGGCACACAAAACATTTTTAATGTCACTAGTTGTAAGAGCTATTCTTTATTGTCAGCTTGACTAGATTTAGAGTCACCGAAGAGACACATTACTAAGTAAGTGTGAGGGCATTTACAGACATTTAACTGAGGAGGGAGACTTACCTTGTAAGTGGGTAGCATCATTCACAGATGGGGGTCTCAGACTGAATGAAATATCTTATAAACATATTCCCCAGTAAAACAAGTGTGACTGATTTTAAAATCTATTTAAAATCATATTACCAACACACATATATACACACAAGTATTTAAGAATTTATTCTCTCTCTCTCTCTCTCTCTCTCTCTCTCTCTCTCTCTCTGTGTGTGTGTGTGTGTGTGTGTGTGTGTGTCTGTGCCTGCAGAGGTCAGGGAAGGTGTCAGAGCCCCTGGAGCTGGGTTACAGGTGACTGAGACACTATATGGGTATTGGAAACTGAATCTGGGTCCTGTGCAAAGACCTACACCCAGGTCCCAAGGATGCCTCCAGATGCTCTTCTGTCCCCTTGCTGCAGCAAGAGGCACTCCCAGGAGGGGTGAGTCCCCTCCTCAGACCTAGTTCCCCCAGGTAACCTCTGCCCCTGTCCCCACCCTCAGTGGGCGTGGTCAGTGCCACAGGTGCAGACAAAGTGAATATCTCACTACAACAATGAAGAAATATTTACTCAGGAAAATATAAAACTCTGAAAAATCACTGAGATTCCATAGTATGGGGATGACTCCTCCCTCCTAAGCCTCAGCTCAGCATGATGGATGTTCCTCTCTGAGAAGACAGAGCATACTTTCCCCTTCATTTTTAATCAAGGACACAGCCTCTCACCCGGAGAGGGGCAGCCTACCAGCAGGTCTCCAGTTCTGTGGTTCAGTCCCTTGTGCACATAGCCAAGAGACTGGGGCCTTCTTTCTTCTCTCGTTTAAAAAGAATTCCTTTAAATCTAGCATCATCATCATTGTGTGTGTGTGTGTACACATGTGTGTGCCTTGCACAACATGTGTCAAGGGACAACGTTCAGCAGTCACTTCTCTCTCTAATCATGAGTTCTAGGGTTTCAGGAACTGAATTCAGATTGTCAAAATTAGCTATGGGTGGCCAGTATGGGTGCCAGACCTCATTGAAACAGCTTAATCATTCATAATCCAGTGACTTAAAAGGCTGAGGCAGGAGGATCATGGGCTTGACGTCAGCCAGGGCTATCCAGTGGTCACCCTGTGATTCATAGTGAACAATGCATCAACAATGAAAATAGTTTAACCAAATCACTGAACAGATAAATAAGCAATACAACAGAGGACCAAAGGGACACAGATGTCCCAAACCTCTACACTTACACTGCCTTAGAGCTGTAGCTTTTAATAAAATGTGATAAAACAAAGAAAAAGGATTGTGTTATAGATAGATGATAGATAAATATAGATAGATGATAGAAGATAGATGATAGGTAGATAGATGATAGATAGGAGATACAAGATAGATGATAGGTAGATGATGATAGATGATGTAGATGATAGAGATAGATAAAAATGGATGATAGAAGCTATATGATAAATAGATGATAGATAGAAGATAAATGATAGATAGATAGGTTAAAACATTGAAAAAAAAAACTACCTGTGAGAAGACCCAATGTCTTATTTGATAAACTTCATAGTAGCCATTATAAAGATGCTAAGAGAGCAAAAGAAAGAACTACTGTGGCAGTGTCTCATCAAAAAAAAAAAAATAAAATAAAATAAAGAGGACAGAAGCTGTGTGAAAGAACAAAATGGGAATTGTGAGGAGTTTCCAGAAATTCTGGAGTAAAATTCCACTCTAGGGAAATCAACAGTTAAAGGGAAGAAAAGAAGAAAAAGAACCAGTGAGGCTGAATAAGATCAGCAGGGATTATACAGCACAAAGAACAAACGCCAAGCGATGGAAGGAAAATAAAGAGAAACTCAGAGAAATGTGGGACACCATTAGGACAGGAGCACACACTCACACAAGCTTCTCCAAAAGAAAGGGGAAATTAACCTATATGCCCAGTAAACTCAGTGAGGTCCGGGAGGGATAGGAAAACGTCCTTTCCCACACATGTAAAGTGGAAATGCTAACAAGTCTGTGGGATGTGGCTATAAAGCATGGCATTTAGTTGGGAAGCAGGCAAGGTCTGGGAGACAAAGCTAATCTCTAGAATTAGGATGAATAGTGAAGAAATTTGCCTATTAAGGTCCAGGTTACCCAAAACCCATGTTTTCCAAAATATATTTACTTGAAATGTGATTAAAAAAAAAAAAAAACCAAATTCCTTAGTGGGTGAACTATAGTAATCCATACTAATTGGAACACTGTTTCTGTTTTTATGCTTTCATAGCCTCTATTTCCATTTAACAGACTTGAAGACAGCTAAAACGGTAGCACAACACCAATACTTAGCTATTAGATGGCTGCTTTTTTTCTTTCTTTCTCTTTCCTTTTTCTCTTTTTATTCACAAAAGAGAGAGAATAGGACAGAACTGTGTTGGTTTGATGATATTAGCTTCTCTTCTAAGGAAGCTGTCCATTAAAAAGCAAATCTCAGGGGGGGCTGGAGAGATGGCTCAGGGGGTTAAAAACAGGGGTTGCTCTTTCAGAGAATCCAAATTCAGTTCCTAGTCCTCACATGGCAGCTGGGCAGCTTGCAATTGTTTTGGGGAGATCCGACATTCCCTTCTGACCTCTGTAAGCACCAAGCATGCATGTGGAACACAGACATACATACAGACAAAAGGCTCATACACATTAAAAAAATCTCTCTCACACACAACACAGAACTACTGACACCTATTTATTCAATTCAAGGCTGTTTCTATAATGACATTTATATAAGCATACATAAAACAAACATTTTAACATTGCAACAAATATGAGTCTTACTTCAATAAAAATCCAGTGTTTAGAAATTCCAGTGTGGGAGCAGGAGAGATGGCTCAATGATTAAGAGCACTGGCTGCTCTTTCAGAGGACCTGGGTTCATTCCCAGCACCTACACAGTGGCTCACAACCATCTGTAACTCAGTCCCCAAGGACCTGATACCTTCTTCTGATCTCTGTAGGCTCCAGCACTCACTTGGTACACAGACATAGTGATTTAACATTTTTAAAAATCTTGTAGCAAAAACAATCAGGACAATCAAAGCTTGTATCTTCCGATGATTATAAAATATTAATTTCAGAAAAAAAACTGCTTCAATGTATTTTCTTAGAGAGCCATCTGTGTGGACATTACCCTTTTTTGGTCTTATTTAATGATATTTGAAGATTTACTTATATTTTATGTGGACAAGTAGTTTATGTGTGTGTCTGTGCATTATGTGTGTGCCTGCTGCTAGCAGAGGCCAGAAGAGAGAGAGTTACAGGTGGTTGTAAGCCTCCATGTACCTGGCAGGAACTGAACCCAGGTCCTCTGGAAGAGCAGCCAGTGTTCTTAACTGCTGAGCCATCTCTCCAGGATCAAGCTGTGTTCCTATCATCTTGACACAAGGTCTTAACAGCTCTGCAGGGCAAGGTTTGTCCCTAGAAAGGATGGGACCTTAAATATCTGTCTCAAGGAGTCATCTTGTCAAACCTGCCTGGAGGCCATGTCAGCTTTCTATGTTTGGTGTGTGTCACACACACACACACACACACACACACACACACACACACACACACACAGAGAGAGAGAGAGAGAGAGAGAGAGAGAGAGAGAGGGAGGAGAAACCAACTGAAACTCAAGATTTAATTTCTCTCTGAAGAGGCAGTGTGGTTGTTCAAGGGTCACTGGGGATTACTTCATCCCCACCTCCATCAAGGCATGTGTGTCAAGCTCTTTACACAACCCTGATTCCCTCCATGAAAGGGAGATGTTCGTTTGTAATCTAATTAGTGGTAACATAAAGTTGTCCTTATTTTCTTAAGCCTGCTATGATATTTGCAATTTCATCAACATTCTCATTGAGCCCAGAGTCACTGTATCCATGTGAAGCAGAAACAGGAGACTTGAAGACCCCCCTCACCCCCACCCCTGCTCCCAGAGCAACAAGTACCTGTACAGGCCTTTTCTCTAAGCATGTTTGTTTGTTTTAAGAAAGCATTTCTCTGTGTAGCCCTGGGCATCCTGGAACTAGCCGTGTAGACCAGGCTGGTCTTGAACTCAGAGATCCACCTGCCTCTGCCTCCTGAGTTCTGGGATCAAAGCTGTGCACCACCGATGCCCAGCTTCCCTAAGCAGTTTTTAAAAAAGAATTTTCTTATAAAATTCTACTTGAAGATGGAAATGATGGAGTGGAATGGCAGCCGGAAGGCTCCTTCACCAAACAAAGAGAAGTGAGTCGTAGTAGAAGTATCACGTGCATGAATTTCCCAATCTATGTGTAGAGGCTGGGAGTGGGCTCTCCCCTCCCACGGAACTTAGTCAAGGTCTTGTTGTTTATGCCCAGCTGTGTACTCTGGGCTAGCTGGCTCTTGAGCTTCTTAGCAATTCTGCTGCCCCCACCTTCCTTCCCACCACAGGAGTTCTGGGACTACAGGTGTGCACCACATCCAGCTTTTTCTATGGATTCCAAGGATTGAAGTGAGGTCATTAGGTTTGTGGGGCAGACACTTTCCCCTCACTGAGCCATCTTGATGATCCCATTATTGCTATCCAGTGGGGATGGGGAACAGAAGAACCTTCTATAAGATCTGAGGGGCTTGGAGCCAGTCTCTCAGCGTATGTTCCCTGTACCTACAAAGATTTTCTTTGTTTGTTTGGTTTTTTTTCTCTTATAAAAAATAATGATTTAGTTACAGACAACAAAGACTGAATATTTTCTTGCTATCATTCCTCAGCATGTATGAAATCAGTGTATCTTCAGATTGAATTTTGTTATAATGTCCGATTTAAAAAATTCTGTTCGAAATGTTTGAGTTTTGTTAAAATCATTAAATGAAGTTGGGTTTAGGATTAAGATAAAATTCCCAACAACTTTTGGAATGGCCTTAAACATCTAACATTTTGTACTATGCATTTGTGCAAAGCTATGCTCTCAGAATTGATGATTATAAAATCAAAACATTAATAAACTGAAAAATATTAAAGATACTCTACTTCCTGTAGTATCAAACACTCAGCCAAGACTTATTTTTATGTATAAATAAACAAGAACATCAATCTCATTAGCAATAAATTTGCTTTCATCTTTCATGAATGGTTAATTATTGTGTGCCAAGAAATTGTTTTTAAAATGAACATCTATAGGAATTTTAAATCTTTAAATGTTGGTTTCTATACCTATAGACCTGTATCACATTAGATTCCTTTGGTGAAAGGAGCCGCAAGTAGGAAAAGTTTAAGAAACTCTGATTTATAGATACAATAAACTGCAATTGAAATTCTGGAGATTTAGGATTTAGTCACTGGATGATGACAAAGAGGCCATGATTCTGAAGGGAATGAACAAGGTTAGGGACAAAATGAAGCCACCCCAAGTGTGCTACTGGTGAAGGAACAATCAGATCGATGGAAAAGACTACGGGGCTCACAGACTCACATAAAGTCAGTTGATCAAATGGCAATAAAATGGAGCCATGGTAGTGCTTCCAAAATAAACTGCTGGGCGCTGGGGATATAGGTCATGTCAGAAGGCTTGCCTGACTCAAATGAGTTCTGGGTCCAGCAGAGAAAGAATATAGCACAAACCTCCCCCCCCCAAAAAAAAAATTAGCTCAAAGCCCGATCATCTTAAGGGGAGGGCATTCTGGGGGAGTTGGGAGTGAAAATGATCAAGATACATTGTATGCATGCATGGAATTGGTAAAGAACAAATAAAAAAAATTTAAAAAGAAAGCTCATCAGTTTGAAGTAAAATGGAAACTCCAAATGCCTTAGAAGATAATGGAAGAGAACCTAGGTGATTGCTACCATGTTGGGTTTTTAGGTCCAAATCCAGAAGCATGACTCATGGAAAAGGTACTCAATAAGACCATTAAAATCATTTTTATTATTTAAAAAACCTTCTGGAGCTGGAGAGATGGTTCAGCAGCTAAGAGCTCTTGCTGTTCTTCCAGAAGAAGTGAGTCATGCACACAAGGCCACTCATAACCTCCTGGGGCTCCAGGAGATCTGATGCCTTCTTTTGTCTTCTGTGGATTTACATATGTGTACACACACACACACACACACACACACACACACAAACTGCTCTGTGCAGGTCAGTATCAACAGAATGAGAAGAAAGTTACAAACTTGTTTCTGAGAAAATATTTGCCAAAGACACATCTGGAAGAGCACTGTTATCTAAAATTGATGTGGAATGCCCCTCTGTATGCTATATGTTTTATTACCATTGATTAATATAAAAGTGGATTTGGCCAATAGCTAGGTAGACTATAGCTAGGTAGGAAATCCAAACAGAGATACAGAGAGAAAGAAGGCAGAGTCTGGAGGAGACAGCTTGTAGCCACTGGGGAGTAACATGTCAGAGCATTATCTGTACATCATGGCCATATGACAATATATAGATTAACAGAAATGGGTTAATTTAAATGTGAGAGCTAGTTAGTAATATGCCTGAGCCACTGG
This sequence comes from Phodopus roborovskii, assembly GCF_943737965.1. NCBI lineage: Eukaryota > Metazoa > Chordata > Mammalia > Rodentia > Cricetidae > Phodopus > Phodopus roborovskii. Next base: position 112,483 of record NW_026125361.1, on the reverse strand, counting down.
CCAAACAATTATAATTAACATTAAGCTTCAGAATGGTTATTAGGGAACTGGCAGGTGAGAGAGAAACCTCTGGATATACAAAATACACAAAGAACTTTCAAAACTCAGCAAAGAGAGAAGAGAAACCATCCAGAGGGACTTAACAGACACCACAATGAAGAAGATGTACAGTAGGAAAAAAAAAAGCATATGGACCATATCAGATATTATCAGAGAAATGTAAATCCGAACAATAAGGCACCAATACACATCAAAATCTGAGACATGGACAACCAAATGCTGGTAAGCATGTGGAATGACAGAGACTCTCACTCACTGTTGGTGGCAATGCACACCAACAGTCATTTTGGATGGCAGATTCATCAAAACATACCCTTAACATGTGTTGCAGACACCGTGTACTTTAACACTTACCAAAAGAGCTGAAAACCAGCCCACAGATGTTTACAGCAGCTCTATTCATAATCGTCAAGATTCAGAGACCACCAAGATGCCCTTCACATAAATGAGAAACAAATGCAAAATGTCTAGACCATGAAATAGTGTCAACTATTAATAGAGAACTAAGGCCATGAAATGACACGAAAACACCCTCAATACATGATGGGTGATGTCCTTCTGTATATATGTTTCTCTTCTTGGTTGATGAATAAAACACTGTTTGGCCAATAGCCAGACAGAAGATAGGTGGGACTAGGAGACCAGGAGAAGGTTGGGGAGAGGAAGGCAGGGAGAGGCTATGAAGAGATGTCATGTAGCCACCAGAGGAGTAACAGGTGCGGGCGTTCCCTGGTAAGCCAAGACCACGTGGAAATACATAGATTAATAAAACTGGGTTAATAATTAAGACAGAACTAGCCAATAAGAAGCCCTAGCCAACAGTTTAATAATATAAGTCTTTGTGTGTTTATTTGGTACTAAAGCAGCTGTGGGAGCAGGCGGGACAGAAACCCCCCATCTTCAAATACATATTACTAAGGAAAAGGTAGCAACCAGAAGAGCTAAGCATGGTACCAACTGCAAGATACTTGGGAAGGGGAGGTGGTGGTCAGGGGCTGGAGGGAGGGAGGGCCGAGTGGGCAGAACACGGGAGAGTGTGTGCTTGTAAAACTGTGTGGTAAGGAAGGGTCGGAGAATACACACCCCTTTCATACAAGCATCACCTTGAGCTAAGGGCTCTATAGACAGCAGGAGAGAGATGTTCTAATCTCACCCCTTTCTCTCTCTGAGAGTAGGCGATAAGAGCCCCTTGCAACAGATGCCCTCCCTCGTTGAGCTTAGAGAATTCTGTATGGATCTGAAAGTGGTTGTTATGCTATTTCCTCCCTCACATGGTTTACTTTCCTACAGCTGCCAGTCCTGGACAGGGAATCAAAGAAACATCCAGACCACTTGCTGGGCTCCTAATTTCCTCCCCGAGACACCTGTGCCATATAAGAGTTACATGATGCTGGGATGCTTTTCTTCCCTTAAAGCTGTCTAGGCCTACCTGAGCCAGCCATCAGAGGTGAGGGAAAATGTTCTCCCCTATAACATTGCAGGGTGGACATGTGTTACAAATCTGTATAAGCCCAAAGAATGCAACACACATAGTGAAGTGATCCTGCTACACACAATACTCAGAATGAACCTGATCCTACCATATACAACACCCAGAAGCGAACCTGATCCTGCTACATACACACCCACAGTAAACCCTAGTTCTGCCATGTACAGCACCCAGAGTGAATGTAAGCCTACTATGTACAACCTCAAAAGTGAACCCTAGCCCTACTGTGTACAAAATCAAGAATGAGCCTTATAGACACAGGGGACTTGGGGAATTAGGTGTCAGTGCAGTGTCAAGGTAACAGATGTCACCCTGTGAAAACTGATAATAGCAGAGGGTACAAAGGATAGGCCACCTGTGAAACTTCTGTAACTGGATCCTTGCTACATGGGCAGCAGAGTCCTGTAAATGCCGGGTGGCTGTGGCAACCTGCTTGTAATTTCTGCCTCAGAAGGAGGGGAGGACAAAGGATCCCGGAGCAAGCTGGTTAGCAAGACTGGCCGTATCGAGTTTGACTGGAAGATTCTGCCCAAAGAATATGTCCAGAAGTGATGGGAGAAGTATCTTAATTAAGACTTTGAATTGACTTCAGGCCTGGTGCACACATGTCACCCACACACACTTGAACAGAAGAAAGTGAAAAGAGAAATCTTTAAATTAGTCCTTAAGGTCTGGGGATGCAGTTTAGTTGGCAGAGTACTTGCTAGGCATACACAAAGCCTTGAGTTCAACTCCCAGAAATGCGCAAACCAGGCATGCAGGCACAGACCTGCAATCCCAACACTCAGGAGGCAGAGACCGGAGGATCAGATATTTGAGTCCAGGCTGAGATTCACAAAATCCTGTCTTCACATTTTTAAAATAATTAAGACAGCTCATCCCCTTGTCTAGTCACAGCTTTCTCTTCATAAAGTTTTTGTCTGCTTTAAAACTGGAAAATGGTGTTTCCACCATTCAAGATATTTAGCATGCCTTCCTCTTCCTTTTTCAAACCCAAACTAAGCCCTTGTTATAGGATCAGTGTGCCAGAATAGAAGTCCCTTGTTCTTCCCGGGAAGGTGCTAGCAGGCCTGGCAGAGTCACACTTCCTGCTCCCCAGAGGAATTGATCAATGCTGTCCTCTGCACAGCTGATTGGCAGACCATTTTAAGAGCTCATGCCCTGAGATTTGTTTTTTCAGGGCCATCGTTTCATCTCCTTGCCAACCCCATTGAGACAACATCTCTCTTCACCGCTGTTCTCATAGTTCCCAGGCCCACTAGAAACCTACTTCAGCCTCTTGCCTTGTGAGTCGATGACACACAATTAAAGAACACAGGTGCACAGAAAGGCAAGGTCCATGCAAAGCTTTGCTGTTTTAGCCAAGCAGCCACCAAAATAAAGCGAAATATAAAATAGAGAGAGGAGATCGAGTTCAAAGAAAGACTCAGTTTACTGTCCAGCTGCCAAGAAGGCCTTGTGGACAGCACAGATCTTCAGAATAATCACCCTAAAGAGAAGAGCTAAGAGCATCTCATTCATGGCCTGAAAGACACATTCTTCTGGACGGGTCGGGGGAAGAAGCCTCTTGTGAATGCAGCCTTCTGAGGCCGTGTTAGGTTGTCCGCGTTTTAAAAGGCCCTCTGACATCAGATGTTTCAAACAAGGTTTGGCTCTCAAGGAGCGACACTATATCCTCCCAGGTGTGGATAATCAGACATCTGAAAGGACAGATTCTCTAAGCCACATGCAGGGATGATCCGGATAAAAGAGGCCGTTCTGCCTGGCCCGTGGACTCTCTGGTTCAGCATGGGCATTCCGAACTGGTGTGGTAGGGTATGAAGTCATCTCAACTGCCCCAAAGAAAGCCCTGGGGGGAATTTGCCCTGGAAGATATTTAAGCTAGGTAATAAATCCTTGAAAATGCTCACATTTAAAAACTATAAAATATTATAAGATGAAACCCTAAAGCAAACATTTCACTCACTCTATTATCACAAACAAGAACTGTCCTCCATTTTCCATGCGTTCTTCTAACCTTCAGTTTGATAAAGAGCATAACAAATATTTATAGAACTGTTGCCAGGAGGATTCCCCTGGCTGTTCTGCTGCGCAAGTACTTCACTGGGATTCTGTCGGTCAGTTTTCACAGCAGCCAGATATGGTACAAAGCACAGTTCCAGACTGGACAAAGGTGAGTCTTGGTAAGCGCCTGCACTGCATGAAGTGCCTGATGCCAGCATGCTGTGGCAAGGGTTGCCACTCAAATTGAGAACTTTGAGAAACCAAACTCAGCTGTTCATTTTCTTTTTGTTCATGTAGGCTAATAGATACCTCCAACCAGCTTTTTGTATCTTTCCAAGTTGCAGTCTAGATTCTAATAATTCTTGTGGGTTGATAGTCAACCATTTTCTAACTGCAGCCAGTTCCTTTGCCTCTGAGTTTCTCTATCATAAATAGTAACATGTAAACATCCTTGTTCACTGTGCTTTCTTCCTTGCAGGAATAATCCTTAGGAGTTGTGGTTATGGAGATTATTAAGCTTGTCAATAGACTTTCTCTTCAGATATTCTAATGAACTATAATTGTCTCCTCAGTAACAAGAACTAAACATACTATTTCTCTTCAGATTTCTTGGCACAGCATAATGTGTGTGTGTGTGTGTGTGTGTGTTTGTTGTGTACACTTGTATTTCCTTGTCTATAAATTCTGATGGCTGCTCCTATTGCGACCCAGAATTTGACCCATCATAAACAGCTTTACTCAATTCCAAAACTAATCTCATTTTCTCTCCCAATTCCTAATTTGTCCTGGTGAGGTCATCCTCATTGCCATTACCACATTAACGCTTTGCTAGTCTCCACCATAACCCCTTCCCAGCCATTGGGTCTCACCAGAAGAATCTGTTACACTGTCTGGGCATTGTTGACACCCCCTATCAATCTTACCTACCTAAAGATACTCTTTAAAAGAGTTTGGATCAGAAAGAAAGAATGAGCTTATATTTAGAAACACCCTTCTAACGTTTCACGGAACTCCTGCCTGGTGAGCAAAGGCTGCACAGCACCTGCACCATGAATGAAGAAGGACCAAGAGAATCCATTGCCCATGCGTAGAGGTGACCCACCGACAGCCCAAGCACCCAGCCCAGGACAGCAACAGAGGAGCAATGGCCAGCAGTATCTTACACACAGCCGTCAACTACAATTTTTCACTGCTTACCAAAGCATGATTAGTTTATCAGAACACGAATCCAAAGCAGACCATGCCATGGTGTACCTCATGTACATGTAAGTACACACATGCTTACACACATGAGTGGATTTACTCATGCTTGCATGTGAAAACCCAGATCATTTCAAATTCATTCAGTAGTCTTCTCCCTCACAAGGCTTCCAGATGATTCACAGTGAAAACAAATCCTGTTCATATACAGATGGCTCCTTATTTATAAATTCTGAAAACTCATTTACTTAAGTATTTATCGAGTCCTGATCATATGGATTTTCACATATGTTATTGTCATTAAGAAATGGCATGTCACTAGGCTGGTGTTTATTCAGTATATTCTAGCTACAACACTGAGAACATTATAGACAGTGATACAAAGGGAAAATGTACTTTATGCAAACATTATGATGTCATTCAAACATTAATGACATTCATAAGCTCTTATAGTTAGTAAGTTACAGCAACCGGATTTCAATCAAGTAGTTTTGAGATTGTGGGTCATGTGACTGATCGCACATGACCCACAAAATAGGCAGAGCTTCCCAATACCCACAGCTGGATTGCCAAATGTTTGCTGAGCCTTTTCAAGTGCCAGCCTGCCACTAGGCCTTTGGCAGGAAGTGATAGATGGGCAAATGAACACTAGAAAGAATCCAGGAGGGAGATTCAGGCAACAAGCTTTATAAGTCCAGAGCCTTCCCCCCATCTGCTAGACTGCAGTTTGTGTCTTTGAGACCATAGAACTGTTGTTCCCAAGTAGAAAGGAACCATACTGGCAAGCTACTCAGGAGGCCATTCTGTACACAGCCAGGGAACTCTCACACTATAAGTCAAAATAATTTCACCAGGCTATGAGGCAACCATGTCAGCTGGAACCTGAGGCAGAGAGTCTTCATCCCAGCCCTGAGAATAAGAGTGGTGATGTCTCCCCTGAGGCATAATTTCAGAAAGATAAAGGTAGCCTTTCCTATTTCGCATGTTCCAATTAAACCTCCTTTGTTTGACATAACTAATATGTTTTCTGTTTTCCTCATTTGAATTTTATGGCAATTATTAATCAAAACAAAACAAAAACCTGACTGGACAAGAAACCTCTTCCTTATGACTGGGGCAGGAACCGAACACTGCCATTCACTGACTTGCTGCCCAGGACTGGCTCAGCTTGCTTTCTTATATAAGCCTTCCCATGGCTCTCGTTAAATCAAGACACTGCCTCATAGACATGACTACAAGCCATTCTGAGGGGGCAGGGGGCTCAAATGAGGCTCCCTCTTCTTGAGTGTCTCTAGTTTGTGCCACATTAACAAAAACTACCCAGCACACTTGCTGTGCAAGCATGACAGCATGAATTTGGATCCGCAGCACACACATAAAAGGCCAGGTACAGTATCTCACACCTGTAATTCCAATGCTGGGGAAGAAACTAAATGAGATTCCTGGACCTCCCTGGCCAACCAGTCTTGCCAAATTGGTGAGCTTCGGATGCAGTGAGACCCTGCCTCAAAAGCCAGTGGGGCAGCAGCTGGGGAAGACACCAACATCAATCTCTGGCCTCCACATACGTGCACACATGCACCTGCACACACATGTACATCCACAGGCGTGGTAGTTTGAAAGTAATTGGCCCCCATAATCTCACAAGGAGTGGCACTATTAGGAGGTGTGGCTTTGTTGGAGTTGGTATGGCCTTGTTGGAGGAAGTGTGTCACTGTGGGGGTCCAGCTTTGAGGTTTCCTATGCTCACAATACTGCTCAGCATCTCAGTCAGCTTCCTGTTGCCTGCAAGATTTAGGACTCCTACTTATTTCTCTAGCACCATGTCTGCCTACATGCTGCCATGCTCTAAAACTGTAAGTGAGCCACCCCAATAAAATGGTTTCTTTATAAGAGTTACTGTGGTTCCCAGGTGGTGGCATACACCTTTAATCCCAGCACTTGAGAGGCTGAGGCAGGAGAATCTCTTTGAGTACAAGGTCAGCCTGGTCTACACAGTGAGTTCCAGGACAGGCTCCAAAGCTACAGAGAAACCCTGTCTCAACACCCCCCCCCCACCAAAGTTGCTGTGGTATTGGCATCTCTTCACAGCAATAGGAACCCTAACTAAGACAACAGGGGAAAAAAACTTGAGAAAGAACCATTGGACATTTATAGGTTAAAAGGAATCTTGAAATGCTGAAAAATTCAAGATTATACCAGAATATGCTGTTCTTTGAGGCTTGGGATCAGGTGAAACAAAATTCTCCAAGTGGATTGGAAGATGACAGCCACCCAAGGGACAAGTCCAGGGAGCCAAGCATACAGGGATCACCAACTGAGTTCAACAAGGGGAAAATTCTGGAAATACCTGTCTGTTTGCCTTCCAAAACCTTAGAGAAAACTGAATTCAGAGGCTTATTTGTTGATCTTCCTGGGGGCAGTTTGCCTAGCAGATTTTAATTTCCTTTTTGATCAACTGACAAAGGAACATTGGGAGCCCTACAATTATTCTGAACAAAGTGTCATTTACTTGTCATGAGACTTCTATATCCAGTCAATTGTTTCTTTGTTCTCGGCTCAGATACTAAGGGAAGGGAGAGCGGCCTCCTGTGCCTGGAGACCTGGAGCTGTGCTCCATGCTCACCGCCATCCTGGCCTATTTCCAACCTTTATATAGAAGTTGGCCTTTGTTATGCCAGTGGCAGCATCTGTGCCAGCCTTCCGATCTACTGAGCCCTCCTGGTTGCTGCTGGCTTTTTGTACCACAGCCCTGATGGGGCCCAAAGCTGTACCCACACACAAAACATTAGTATTGCTGTTCTCAAGCTGGCAACAGCTTCCAGGACTTAAAATAGACTCGCCAGCGTGGGGTACCAACATATGTACCCCTGCCTGCTTTTAATGACGCCAGGAAATCTATCATCATCTCTTTTATAGACCCTACCGCATCTTTAGAATTGGCTCAATCAATTCACTCTTCCTCTTGTTTACTTCAACAATAAGATGCTCTGTTTTGTTTTTGTTTTTTTTTCCTTGTACATAACTGGAACACTACGAGTCCAGTAATCTTCACTTCATAAGGATCGTTGAATGGTCTCATTAGATAGGGGCAACTTTTGAATGCACATAAAGGGCACATAAGTCACTCTGTGATGTGGGTTTATGCATCCCTGTGGCAGCTTGACAGGGAAAGACTCTGTGCCCTAGAGGTCCCACAAGTTCCCAAGCAGTGCCGTGAGCTGGGGACCAAGTGCCTAAACGCAAACCACAACACAGCCCTCCCTTTTTAATCCTTAGATAAACTACTGTCTATCCAGGCTGCTCCTCACCCATAATGTATACAATGAATTCAATAGGGTTCTCATAAAGGGTATAGTTCTATAAGGAGACAGCTTGTGACTTTATGGATGTGGCATTGTGACAGGGCCTGAGACTGTGCTGTGCAGGCAGGGGACACTCAGTAGTTCATTTAGTGCAGTCGGATGCTTGCACACCAAACCCTTTCATCTGCGCCAGCCCGCCCAGGTCATTTGAACCGGTTCTCCCTATGATGACTTGATGGCTCTCACAGCTCTCCACCGCAGTGTCTCCGTTCAGCCTGCCCTGCAGCATGGCTCTAACACTCCAGCAAAAGCAGGGATGGAGCACACCACTCCATCAGTGTGGAGCTCCGCAGCAGCTTCACTTGGAACAAAGCCAAGTCCCCCAAGCCCTTCTGGGGAGTCTGGGGACACCTTCTTTCTGTCTTCCCTCTTTCCTGATGGTGGCCTCCTCCCCACTTACTCCTTTGCTTCCCACTAAAACCCCAAGCATAAGCCTTCCTCGGGGCTGAGCATGCTTCTCTCTCAGGAGACCTCACTCCAGGCATCTACTCATCCAGCGCTCACATCCTTCGGATCTCCATGCAGGAGTCATCTTCTCAATGACGGCTCCTTTGACGGCTGAAGTTAAAGTGACAGGGTACCCCCGGCACACCTTCATGTCCTTTTCGCTTTTTTGTTTTCCTTCAACATCACCATATGCACACAGGTTTCTCATTTTTTAAAGGCTGCTTCTCCCATTCGCCATCATGAGCACTGATACCCAATACGCGATCAATACAGGTTCTTGCACGGCTAGAGGGAGAGAGAGATATTTGTGCAGCATATTTGAGGGGTGCAGAGAGGAGTGGGCATTTAGTCTAACCTAGGTAATGTACTTGGGAGGTTAAATCATTCGGTTACCCTTAGTCACACCTGCTTGAGGTAAACATCCTTCATGAAACTTCCACAGTGATTATTTTTAAAACTATTTACTAGATGGCTAGAATAATGTTTACCCCAGAAAAGGTCAACTTATTTGAGTCCTTTTCTAAAAGAAAAAAAAATGTGTAATCCATCCTAAGTTTAATAATTCCCTTAGCATTCTGGCAGGAGATGACTGAAAGAGCCCAGTCTATATGTAATAGAAGATGCCTGTGGTTAAAACCCACTCCATTACACAGTGTTAGACAGTCTTACTTAGAGAGACTGAACCCACGTGGGTCACACCCTGTATCGGTTTGTGCACTCCTAGCATTAGAGACTCTGGTTCAAAAGCTTTCCTGTGAGCAGCTCAGCAATGACTCTCCCATCTGGTCTCAGTGGGTGTGCGCCCCCAAAGTTGTTTCCCACGAAGTATTTACTCTGTAAGTAGAGAAGGAATCTGACTGTGGGGAAGCTGTCTTTCTTAGTGCAGTTTCCCTGCGTGCAACAGGAATGTACGTGTATGTGCACACATATGCACATGTGTGAGCACATACACGGGAGGGAAGGAGAGGGGGAGAGAGAGAGAGAGTGAGAGAGGGAGCTGAAGCACCTCTAGGTTATGAGTTACTAATACAGACTGCAGCAAACACTCCGCACTGAGACAGATTGACAACATACATGCTTTCAAACAACTGAGTGGCAAACATCCCACACTGCGTCATCTGTCTTCATCCTTGTTTCTTCACAGTTAGTAATATTTTGTATTCCCATTCTGACAATATTAGCTAACAAGACAAGCATTTGGCATGATATATATGGTGTGTGTGTGTGACCTTTAAAAAAGAAAACAGTTTTCTTTTCCCATTCCTTTTGCGTGTGTCTCTGTGCGTGTACTAGTGTTTGTATGTGTGTGGGCACACATGTCCAGTGTGAGTGTGTAGAGGTTCAAAGCTGATGTCAGGAATCCCTCCCCCCCACCCCCAGCTCTCCATCTCCTTAATCAAGACAGGGCATCTCAATCAAACCCAGAGCTCACTAACGTAGCTAGGCTAGGTAGCCACCTTGCTCAAGATCTCCTGTTTCCATCCTTCAAAGAACTGCGGGTGGGATGCCATGCCTACCTGGCATTTACGTGGGTCCTAGGGATCTGAACCCCAGGATCTGAACATGCACAGCATGGCAAAGGCTCTACCTGCCAAGCTATCTCCCTAACCCTGTGACCATTTTCAACTCCTTTCAGAAGGACAAGCTCTACTGAGTTGCAGGTGGCTACCCCCACCCCCCGTTTTGCAAAGAAACAATAACTCTCACAGGAAGCGCCTCAATATTTATCAACAAGTTTTGAGAAGTTCTAAAGCACCGTTGTGGATTTTATGTCTACAGGGGGTGGGGGGGGACTACAGGCGTTGCCTCCAAGGTCTGTGCTCAGTAGCTAAGTCCCCATGCTTCCCAGTGTCCTTGCACTCTTGCTACACAGTGCAAGAGATGGTGGGTGACATACAGCACCAAGGACAGTGACAACAAGCCCCATTTCAGATCCTGTTCTGGAAAATGTCTCAGCAGGCAATTCATTAGCTCAGAGCCTTCTCCATTGTTACAGTCTCCTATTGTTAGGAGCCCTCCTGTCTCCTGGGCTTGGTGCTCCATGCCAGCCTCTGTCATTTCTTTTCTCTCCTCTTCTTCTTCTTCCTTCTTCTTCCTTCTTCTTCTTCTTCCTTCTTCTCCTCCTCCTTCTTCTTCCTCCTCCTTCTTCTCCTTCTTCTTCTTCTTCTTCTTCTTCTTCTTCTTCTTCTTCTTCTTCCTTCTTCTTTTCCTCCTCCTCCTTCTTCCTCCTCCTCCTTCTCCTTCTCCTTCTTCTTCTTTTCTTCTCCTTTTGCAAGAATCATTTTAATTTGCCTACCTATCCTAATCAGAGTAAAGAAGATACAAATTGATGCAATCTACAGATTGATTCCACTGTAGCTAAATGAACTGGGGTAGCAACAGATATCACATTCGGCGTGAAACAGGTTGTGTTGATCCTCTGATATGTGCAAAGTCCCTCATTTGAAACGTTACCTCACATGGACACACGCAATATGAGGTTGGCTGTCTGACATACAACCGGTGTTAGGCTCAAACCATATCACAGTATCGGTAAAGTTTGTTTTCTTCTAATTTTTTCCATTTAAAAATGTATTATTCTATTTCTCTGTGTCTGAGTGTTTTGCTTGTTTGTATATCTGAGCAGCATGGGCGCCTGTTGCTCCTGGAATGGGAGTGCCACATGGGTGCTGGGACTCAAACCTGGGTTCTCTGAGGAGCCACGGACCTCAGTCACTGCCATCCCTCCAGCCCCGCTTTCTTAGTTTTTAGAAAAATATTCCTAGATAGTTTGCCTTCACAGCACGGACTCAGGGGCTGCTGGTGGGTAAGAAGCACACTTGGGTTTTGGCTCAAGGATGATGTGGCTGATTAGGGGGCCTTCCTCAAAAGACTGCCACCAATGGCATGATTATCAATGCTTGGACACTACTGTGCCATCCATCAGGTTACCCTAAATCCATTATCTTGCATGAACTTACTCTCAAGTCCATCTCCAGTTCCCTGGTGAGTTGCCATGGCAGTAATCTGAGATATGGAATTTACTGATTATAAGCTCTGCAGGCCACTGCCATAGTCTTTCCCATATATCTTTAAAATATTTTAATTGCATGTATTTATTTGTGTGGACACACACATGCATACCTATCTGCACCATGCACATGGAAATTAAAGAACACAATTGTGGCAACCAGCTCTCTCCACCTACCATGTGGGACCCTGGGATTAAACTGAGGTCATCAGGCTTGGGGACGAGCATCTTTACTCTATGAGCCATTTTACCTCTAATCTTACCGATGCAAAACACAGCTCTCAATTCAAAGGGACTAAGAGGTAATTTACTCTGGAGCTATGTGTGAATGATCATGGCCTGCAGATATGGATTCAGATTGCTCCAAATACCATTTCCCAGGGTGGTATTGAGTTCAGGAAGTGTTGCAGTTGTCCAGCAAAAGTCAGGCAGTGAATCAAGGCACCTTTTAAACACATTGGCGGAAATACCAGGTAATGGGTTACAGCCGCTTTGGCCAATGACATTTTTGACTTTCCGGTTTTGGAAGCTATTGCCTGTTTATCTATCTCCCAAATGCCTCATATGATAGTCACAAGGATATTGGTCAGACAGAAAGGTAGTCAGTAAATGGCTATGAAGGGGACTGTGAGTAGCCCACAGTAACGTGGCTGTGGGTGAGCAACATGCCAACTCTCTACAATCAGTTCTAACCGGTCAAATAGCTTCACAGTAGCAGTTATGGCCCAGGAAGGGAAGACTACTTCCTCTGGTTCAGAGAATGGAGTCTCTGGCCTGGATAGAGACCTAACATTCTGGTTGGGCAGGCAAATGACTTGGCTAAGGAACCACTCCTAGCTAGGGATCCACCGTAAGTCCTATTAAAGTGATAGAAGGAATGATTAGCCCTTTAGTGACATAATGGAGTTTTCCTACCCATAGTGCCCAGCCTCCAGAGCAGCCTTCAGGCCACCATGAGGTTCTGGTGGGCCTGACAGGTGAGTTAGAACTCAGAAGGGATAACTTCTCCCACCCCTCCCGTCCCTTCCCATTCCCTTCCCCTCCTTCCCCCCCCCCAGATGCTGGCGAGAGCCTAAGTGTGGGTTTTGATTGTTTTGTGCCGTGGGTTGCCTTACCCTTTCTCTGCAGCCCTGGTGCCCATGGTGTGGCTGACTTCTGACCCGCCTAACCCACACCATTCTCATCTCGTCTTCCTTCCCCAGGCAGCTGCTAAGATTTATGCCTTGGCTGCCCCGGGGTTTTTCTCCTAAACTCCAGAAAACAGTCTTCAGGCTTTTGTTTTGAGTCTGTTCTTAAGGGATTCTTTTACTAATGAGACTAAGAACCCCAAGAGGGGACCCTGATTTTTCAGTACGTGTGGTGAGACTCCCCAAAATTTCCAGTCGTAACGGAGTCTTTAACATAGGCGTGGCTTCTTTGATTTTGCAATCTCTATCATCTCCATCTATAACCTTTCCAAGAAAAACTGGGATCGTCAGACAGACTCACTTTCCCTTACAAGGTCATTTGTTTTGTGGGCTTGCGGTAGCCTTTCTCATGAGCCTAAGGTTACTTTAGATCCCCAAGAGTCACTTCCTGGGATGACCAGCTGTGTCATCACCCCAAATTCCAGTATCTTCTGCTGAGGGGAATCTAGAGCAGCAACTGAAATGGGTAACTGCCAGATGTCCCTACGGATTTCACTCTAGAACTCATCTGTCAACACCTGGGGCATAATGGATCTTCCTCCTACCATCTCAGGCTGAGGCTGCAGTCCTAGGGCTGGCCAGGGAACCCACTTTCCCTCAGACGCAAGGAACCCATGCCTGCTGCCGAGGCTCTCTCCAAGCAGCCATGATGCCTGGAGTTGCTCTTATTAGAAACAATTGGAATATTCTCCCATGCTGAGCCATGCAGATGAAGGGTTCTTTAGCCAGATCTGTCTCTGGGGCTTGCCTGGACTGTGCCATCAAGCCTGACAGGCAGAAGGGGATGGAGAAGGAAGGGTTGCCTCCCGAGGGTTCCCATCTGTTCAGCTTCCAGCCGCTGTGCATCTTGGCCAGACCAGCACCTCAGTTAAAAACATTCACTCTCATTAACAACAGTAACAAAGGAATGTCCATCCAGTTTCTCCTCAGGTGAAAGTTTCTTCTCCAAGCCGGAAGGTGTGAGACTTTTGCTTCAGCCTTTACCAGCCCTGTCTTCTGCCTGAGGCAGGGACTTCAGAACTGGACAAAGGGCAGGGCGTTTCTCTCTGAGTGTCAGAAACAGTTAACATTTGACTCCCCCAGCTTGGCTTTCAAGGTCACTGGCTCATTGCTTCTCAATACCCAGCAAGGTTGGACATCTTTCTTTATAACAGATGTTAGGACATGAACATATGGAGAGAGGGACCTAGGCTATTCTACACAAGGTCCTATTTGCAGTGGAAATAAAAACCTAACCAAGTCCAAGGAGATGATCTGTGTTAACGGCAAACCTGAAATTGGAAGAGCAGGTTCTGTTTGTTGTTTTAAGAAAACACCTGACTTCAGGAGCCAGTCAATAACAGAATTGTTTGGGGTTGATGGAGGTATTTTCTTATATAAACAGCGAAAACTCCAACATCAATATTGTGGGTTCCAACCTGGAGGTGGTTCTGTCACCTCCAGAAACTACCCACAGCTCATGCAGAGGATGACATGTTCTTCATCTGTCAGTGTTGAAATGGCCATGCCAGCCTTAATCCGTGTGCAGGACTAGTCTTCCTCAGCGATTTTTAGGAAATCGTCCACCATGGTAGTTGATCTAAATACTCCCTCACTTTGTGATCACAGTAAATCGTGGTCTAAAGCAGAAGTTGCGGAACCTTCAGCCATGCTGTAAGCCTGGATCCAGGGAGGGTATGGAGCTGGCGGTCAAGATGGTTTCACCTAACCCTGAGAACCTCCCTGATCCTCCATTTTTCTCAGATGACAAATGAAAGTCTCAGACTAGACCAACATGTACACAAGGCAGCTGGTGGCCTGACTGAAATACAGGCTCTTGTCAGTGGCTAGAGATGGAGAACCAGTTCTCAGGTGGTGCCAAAGAGGGCAGTCCTCTGCCATATTCTGGATATGGGTAGATGCCTTCAAAAGACTGTCAACGAGGAAGGTTTTCCTTTTTTCTTACTCAAAAAGTTTGTAGAAGATTCCGCAACTAATGTTACAACATAATACCCAAACCAAAACCCTGGATATCTAGTCCAAGGAATCTTAACAATGATATAACTCAGGACACTTAGGGAACTGTCTTGGCCAAAGGCTATTTATGGTTTAGTTAGTAAACTAAACAAAATAGAATATTTAAAAACAATTCTGTTGGCTCAGTGCTACTGATCAATTAACTCCTGTGCTGATATCTTGGGGCCAAGGGTTAATTTAAAAATATATATTATTCAAACTCAACGAAAGACAGTGAAATATTTAAAACTGGGGGCTATGCCAGTTTAAAACACAATTTGCAATTTTCAAAGAATTTTTTCTCTGAATTTTCCTGGAGAAAGGGTTTGGCTGGAGGAAGAGCCCGTAGAGGAGCATCGAAGGATCCGACTGCACTTGACTATGCCAGCCAGTTCTCAGCCTCCCCTGGGTGGAAACCTGGCTTCAGCTACTGCTGAGGATTTATAGGAACATAACCACCTGGAAAAGATACTCGTTGTTCTATAATAACGCTGCAGAAGGTAAATCCATCCTTCTCCCCTTAGCTGGCACAAGGAAAAGAGAAAGGACTGGGTAATGGGCGGGGGGGTAGAATGTATGAATCCATGCACTGCCCCAGGCTGAGTCAGAGCTGGCAGGTGCACAGCAAAGCCAAGAGATTGGAGCCCAGACAACAGCTGATGGCTTTTCTCCACAGGACATTCTTCTAACAAATTAAGAAGTGCTAGATTAGTGACATGCCCATTTAGCATTGCCCAAAGCCTCTGCCACACAGAGCCAGGCTTCAGCTTCAGTCAGAGGTGACTTTTCTGCACTCAGAGACTCACCAGGCATGGGGAGGTCACTGACAGACCCTCACTTCTCCTGCTCTCGGCTCTCCTGTTGTCCCAACCAGAAATCCTGTGCTGGCTCATCGGGGACTGTCCTGCTCAGGACCCTCTTTTAAGGTCTGTCCCATTTGAAGATAGATTACCTATATAAGAAGGTACTCTGCACTAAAAGGTAGTTCATTCCAAGTGTCATTCCGTGCACTGGAGCCTGCAGCTCACCAACCCAAGGCGTTCTATCCAACATTGTGGGACTGTGATGCTCACAGCCTGAGAAGGCCAGGGAAAGCTGCATAACTGTTGTTTTGAATGTCTGCATGCTCACATGCATATGTGTATGCAGCTGTATCTGCGTGTTCCTGCATGCAGAGGTCAGAGGTCAACCTGGGGTATGACTTCTAAGCCTCCATCTACCTTTTTGAAAACACAGGGTCTCTCTCTCTCGCTGGCCTGGAGCTCGTCTAGTACGCTAGGCTGGCTGGTCAGTGGGCCCCAGGATCTGTGTCTCTGCCTTATCAGCAATGGAGTTGAAAGCCTGTGCCACCACATTTGGCAGCAGCTCCTCCTCCTCCTCTCCCTCCTTTATAGGGGCTCTGGGGATCTGACTAGGTCCTTTGGGGGCAAGGCAAGCACTTCTGTCTCCCCACCCTCATGAAAGTTGTTATTTTGTTTGCTGGTTTTTGTTTTATTGAGATAGGGTCTCACTGTGTACCCCTGGATGTCCTGGAACTCATTCTGTAGACTAGGCTAGCCTTCAACTCACTGAGATCCACCTGCCTCTGCTTCCCGAGTGCTGGGATTAAAGGTGTGTACCACCACCACTAGGCTGTTTGCTGGTTTTGATGTGCTTGGGATCGAACTCAGATCCTTGCATTGCTAGGCAAGCACTACCACTGAGCTACATCCTCAGATCCAGTACCAGAGGTTTTTATTTTAAACTATATGCAGAAAAAGGGGGTGATGCATGTGAAGGTCAGATGACAATTTTCTGTGTTCCCTTCTCTCCTTCAACCACATAGATACAAAGGGGATCGGATTCAAGTTTTTCAGCCTTGGTGGCAAGCACCTTTATCTGTTGAGCCATATGGTAGGCCCCTGTACCAAAGCCTTTGAGACAGTGCTGTTTTTAATGTGGCTCACAAAGGACACAAGGTGCAACCCACCATCTCTGTGGAACTGCATTTCTCACTGGAGAGAGCGCACTGTGCATGGGGTTCACAGAGGGGCCTCTTCTCTAGAGCAAGGATGGATGCAGTCAAATCCAATGGAGGCAAAGATAAAGATGCAGGGAGATGAGCCCAGATCCTCTCCTAAGAGTGAGGGCACACACATTCTTCTCCTCAGTCAGTCCCAGTTTCAGAAGCTGCAGGCATTTGTAAACACAAACGAAAGCTATGCAAATCGTGTACCCTCTCAGAAAAAAAACTCAAGGAAAGAGGCCAAAGTCAGTAAAACAAACCAAACAACAAAACAAAATGAAGCCCAGACTTGCTTCTGCCTCTGTCAACAGTGCTCTGGGGAGACCAGCACTGGTGTCTGCTTCCTGGACCCTAGTACTTTCACTGGTAAACTATGGACACTGGCCTACAGCCAGTGGGTTCCCTGATGGGTGGGGCTTGAAGAGTCTAAAGGGGGAAGTCACCAGTTGCAGGGAGGGAGGAGTGATAAGCAAAGGGGTCAAGACCAGGCTACAGAAACCCACAGAGACAGCTGACTGAACAAGGGGAAGCTCATGGACCCTCAGATCGATAGCTGGAAAACCAGCATTGGACTGACTCAGACCCTCTAAATGTGGGTCTCAGTTAGAAGGCCTGGGCAGTCTAAGGGACCTCAGACAGTGCAACCAGGATGTGTTCCTGGTGTACAAAAAGACTTTGGGAGCACATTCTCCATGGAGGGATACTCCCTTAGCCTAGAGGCAGGAGGGAGGGCCTAGACCCTACTCCAAATGACAGATTTTGATGATCCCTCCTGGGAGGCATCACCCTCCTTGTGGAGTGGATAGGGGATGGGATGGAAGGGGGTGGGGGGACATGGGAGGATGGGAGAGAGAGGGACCTGGGATCAATATGTAAATTAGTTATTTTAAAATAGAATTTAAAAATATATTTAAAAAGGGGAGGGGAGTCACTAAAGATCACACCTCCCTCTGTCTCCAACCTTGATGGTTTGACACATCAAGCCTCACTGGAAAACCATCTAAACAAGGGAGTCTACAGCTAAACAACACTTGAAAAATTGCTTCCTAATAGGCTCACCTGTGATCCCCACATCCTCCACCTATAAGATTAATGTCCATCTCCAAGTTTTAATTAGCACTGAGGAAGATAAAATTAGGCTGGCCCAAACCCTCTAATTCTCCACATGTGCTTGTCAGGTCTTCAAATATCATTCATGTACCATCTGCACTAAAATCCCTCACAGACTAAAGAGAATCTTGGTAGTTTCTAAACTGAAGATTTACACACCAAACATAGGCAACCCTGATCTAAAGTATTTGTAATAAATTTGATTTTTTAGTGTGACCTTGTGACCAGGCTAGTACCTGCCCTCTAGCCAGGGAATGGGACCAGCCTAGATGTCCTTCAACTGAAGAACGGATAATGAAAGTATGGAATTTTATTCACCTATAAAGTGTAGCTGGAATTTCTTTGTTCACCAGGCCCTGCCCCACTTCAGCCCCAAATAAACACACAGAGACATACACTAGTTCATAAATCGTTGGCTGATGGCTAAGGCTTCTTACTGGCTATCTCTGTCTTAAATATTAACCCATTTCTACTAATCTATGTATTTTCACATGGTCTTGGCTTCCTGGAGAATGCCTGGACCTGTTACTCCTTCTTTAGTTACAATTCTCTCTGCCTATCTTTCGCAGAATTCTCCTCGTCTCCTAGTCCTGCCTATCTTCTTGCCTCTATTGGCCAAACTGTTTTATTCATCAACCAATAAGAGAAACATATATACATAAGGACATCCCCCATCATTAAAGAAATTTTTTAATGAAATTTGCAGGAAAATTATACTGAATGGGGCAACCCAAGTCCGGAAAGACAAATGACAAATATTTTCTTCTCAGATGTGGGCTCTATAAACTACTCAACTTTTGTGCCTAGCTTGGAGCACCTTTAAACCTGAAAGATAGACAGGGGCCAATAGAGGGAGAAGGAAGAAACAAAGAGGTCTTTGGGAGAGAGAATAAAACATAGGTGACGTGGAGTGGAAGGCAGGGTATAGGGTAGGAAGGTTTAACTAGTGATGGGGAGGTAGGGTTGGGTGGGGAGGGTTAACCAACAGATGTAAAACAAAGCCACATGGAAGTCTAATTTATAAGCTTATTAAAAGGCAATTTCAAAAAAGAGTTTTGCACAGAGGTACTCTGCATACATAAGTCAATAATGCTCCTCCCTGAAGTTAAAGGTTATTTTAAAAAATCCAGTTCCAGGTGCAGGATACTTCCTATGAGTTGTCCTCCAGACAATACAAGTGATTGCTATTGCTCTTGGTTGACCATCAGAATTTCATGGTAGAAATTATTGCTGAAGACACCATATGCTTTGTTATAAGATGAATCGTGCTGAAACTCAACCGGAAGCTTCCTCCCTCCTAGCTGGCTTTCCTAAGTGCGCTCAAGGCTGCTGGGATTAAAAAGCCATCAAGTATCTTGGACCCAGCTGTGAACTCTGGGAAACTACAAACCTGACCTTCCCGGCAAGATGTGCCCGCAGGTGTACTGGCATCACAATTATGATGGAGGCAGCCAACCACAATCTGATTGGATTTGAGGCTCACTCACAGGAGGGAATTCATGCCCGTTACTGTAAATGTGGCCAAGAACTGGTGGCTGGGGAGGTCGTTTTGCTAATCAGACATGGTCGTTGTCAAACTGCCTCCTAAATATTGCCCATAAATATTGCTCCAGAAAATACATTGCTTGATGTGTGTGTGGTTTTAGTTTTGTGTGTCTTACCCTAACATCTAGTGGGAGAGGGACTTGTTGGAGAGAAAGATCTCAGTAAGAGAGGGAAGGGGGATAAGAGAGAACAATGGGGGAATACGAATGACTAAATTCATTATATGCATGTCCGTAATTGTCAGAGACTAAAACAAAACAAAACAACCTGCTAGAGCCTGTCTTAGGGTTTGTATTGCTGTAATACAACCCTGTGACCAAAAGCAAATTGGACTTCATCTTATGGCTCTCAGGTCACATTCCCTCACTGAGGGAAGTCAGGACAAGAACTCAGGAACCTGGGAAGCAGGAGTTGATGCAATGCCACGGAGAGGAGCTGCTTACTGGCTTGCTGCTCATGGCTTGCTCAGCCTGCTTTCTTACATTAGCAAGACCACCTGCGCAGGGGTGGCAGAGGGCTGGGTCCTCCCACCTTAATCATTAATCAAAAACAAGTCCTAGAGACTTGCTTACCGGCAAGTTATAGAGGTTTTCTTAATTAAGGTTCCCCTTCCCAGATATGTCTAGGTTCCTGTCAAGCTGATAAAAAACGCAAACAGCACAAGCCCCTTGTCATCCTATGCAATTTACATGTATCAGATACCCCATAAATGAACCACACTTAGTTAAGTATAGTGTGAGACACACACACACACACACACACAACACACACACACACACACACACACACACACACGACTAAAACCATATCAAACAGTTTAATTCTGTTTTAACATTCAGACAGCTGCACTGGTTAATCATATTTTGATGTATAAGCAAAATACGCCTCAGAACCCTTCCCCCAGATAAGAGCTCTGCTCCAAGCAGCAGTTACTTCCCATGTCCCCCTCTAGGCACCATTGGTTTGGCTGAGGCTCCCGTGGGTGACTACCATCCACAGCTGACAGGTGCCATCAACTCTCTCTGCAAACTACTGAGGTTATTCATAAACATCCTGACCATAGCTGGTTCTCCTGTGCTATCACAAAACATCAAAATGGTAGCATAAGAGAAGTCTCTAACCTCTTTAAAATGAGGATTTTCACCACCAGGACAGCTCCACAGGCCCTCTTCTGTGATGGACTTTTCACACAGCAACAACAATGTTGGAAGAATTTTGAAGGAATCTCAGAAAAGTGACTGATATATATATATATATATATATATATATATGTATATATTAAAGATTTATTTATTATATATACAGTGTTCTATCTACATGTATGATACCTGTATGTCAGAAGAGGGCATCAGATCTCATTATAGATGGTTGTGAGCCACCATGTATTTGCTGGGAATTGAACTCAGGACCCCTGGAAGAACAGCCAGTGCTCTTAACCACTGAGCCATCTCTGTTACTGATGTCTTATGGGTTAATGTAAAGCTTCAAAATTTAAACATATCCCATACTACAACTCTAGATGCTACTCTGTGTGTTCTCTAACCATGAAGACCCCAGGGCAGAAATCACGCTTATCTTTGTTCATTTTTGTCAAATACAAGGCAAAGGACATGGCAGTCACTGAATGACTGAGCATAGCAAAGACACAACATCATTGGATAACTAATACAGTGGCCAACCATTTTTGCTGTGACACCAACCTGATTCTTTAAAAAAAAAGAGGAGAAAATTGTCATGTGAGAAATGTCACACAGCCCAAGGTCCCAAACCCGTCCGCAGTCACTGAACATTTGAAGGTTTTCTTTCTGAATATTAATAATTTTTAAAACAAGAAAAAATTTTGGTGATGCTCACACTCAGTAATCTTGGAAAAGAATAGTATATTCTAGATGTTTAATAAATCCAGTCAACATACAGGTGTTCATTGAAATCAAACGTGACAAAACAGAATGGCATTTGGTCTTACTGGAAGGTCACAGATGAACCAGGGCTATGTTTTGTCAATATGCATGCTGTATTTATAGATGCACTTGGAGGACCATTCTAGGGCACCTTGGAGCTCTCCGAGGAATGTGGCTAATAGCAGGACTCACTGTACAGCCAGTGTTCACATCATGACTCCTGATTCTTGAAGTTTTAAAAAATATGTACAAGGTACATTTTCACCATCCAAACAAGCTAGCATTCATAGAGTTATGTGTCTGCTACCCTTCTACTACACAACCCTTTGGTACTGATGCTGGTGCCAAGGTAACAGAAAGAGCTTCACGCAACACACATTGAATGCCAGTTAAGCCCAGAGGCCATCTGAGCACTTAGAGTATCAGGGTAAGACATAGTTTCCTTCTAAGAACCCCTGATGCAGGAAAGCAATTGGACAGATAACTAGCATTTCCTGTCTGACCCATGGGGATTAGGAAAAGATGTTGGGAAAAGGGAGATAGGGGTGAATCCACAATCAGGAATGCCCCAAACTAAGGAAGAGAAGAAAGAAAAAGGCATGTATCTTTGTTTTGTTTTGGGCATGGTCACAGTAAGACATAGTTTCCTTCTAAGAACCCCTGATGCAGGAAAGCAATTGGACAGATAACTAGCATTTCCTGTCTGACCCATGGGGATTAGGAAAAGATGTTGG
The DNA here is from genome assembly GCF_943737965.1 of Phodopus roborovskii. Classification (NCBI taxonomy): domain Eukaryota; kingdom Metazoa; phylum Chordata; class Mammalia; order Rodentia; family Cricetidae; genus Phodopus; species Phodopus roborovskii. The sequence continues at coordinate 90,431 of NW_026125361.1, read as the reverse complement.
GAAAAGGGAGATAGGGGTGAATCCACAATCAGGAATGCCCCAAACTAAGGAAGAGAAGAAAGAAAAAGGCATGTATCTTTGTTTTGTTTTGGGCATGGTCACAGTGTGGTTGAGGGGAGACTTGGATGGGCAGGAGAAGTAGGGTGTAAGCTCCAAGAGGCAGCTGACGCCACATACTGAAATGCTGTATTAGGAGGCATGCTCTTCAGTTTCTGTGAGAAGCCTGGGCAAAGGCCCTGCCAAAAAGGTAATAAGAGGCTCTTTATCCTTCTCCCCAACCAAATACTCACCACTTTTCCTCATAGCTTCCTAAAAACAATTTAAACAAAACAAAAATGCTTGTCCCACAAGCCCTCTAGGCACCTTCTCCATCTACAACTCTAGTCATATGGAAATTCAGAAGCTGACTGAGAGCTCTCACATTCCCTGGGTATGAGCATAGATAAAATGAAATCTAGGAGGTGGTTTGCCTCCCTGATTTCAGTCATGGCACCAAACCAGAGATGGGCTACTAAAGTATCCAGAGAGAAGAAAGTGTGTCTTAGATTTAGTCCCGGAGGTCGGAGACTTCACCAATTAGCTCAAAGCTCCCCGTGGTGTGAGCTGCACACATTGGCAGTAAAGTAACTGAGAACCAATTGTGTCACCACAGGCAGCACCAAATTAGATGTACAGTGCATCTTCAACAGCTATTAATAGCAAGAAGCCTGGAGCCAACACCAGATATGTCTGCGTAATAAGGAAATGAAGGGCTCTTAGATGAGTAAAACATCATTAGCTGTCATCCATAAGCAACTAACAGAAAAACTCAGCCAAAGAGCATTTTCAGGCTGACGGGAAATTCCTAAGAGAATGTTAGTTTCGTACTAAACTGGAGACTGAATTAAAGAGGATGGCTCTGACTTCTAGATATTTCTTGTTAGGTACAAGAAATTAATGTAAGTATGTAGGAACGCAGATATACATTCCTATATGTTCACTTGTGAGAAATGCATATGAGTATATAGGAACCTGTGTTAGGGAATACATCCATGGCAATTCTTTGAAAGATGGAGCCCAATTCAAAGTCTTTGTTAGTTGACTATGGAGCATTTAGGCAATTGCGCTGTTTAGTGGGTCTTGTAATGTACAGCTTGAAAAACAGCTAAAGCTAACTATGTCCTTCATTGTGTATGCAACGCTGGTTCACTATAATACACAGGCATCCATCTGTGTTTGGAGGGTTGGAGGGCATTGGTTCCAGGATCCACATTGTTCTAGTTCCCTTTCTGTTGCTGTGACAAACACTCTAACTGAACCAACTTAGGGAAGCAAAGTTTTTCTTGGCACTGTTAAGGAAGGAACTCAAAGCAAGAATCTGAAGGTAGGCCTGCTTGCCTACCTTCAGCCACAGCCGAAGAAGTGTGGCAGGAACCATGGGAAGTGTTGCTTGCTATCTGGTTCCAAGGCCAGTGCATACTACTCATCTAGCTTTTTCAGATAGTTCAGGACTACTTGCCTAGGGATGGAGCTACCCACAGTGCTCTGGGCTCTCCTGAATTAAGTAAAAGTCAAGATAATCCCTCACAGCTATGCCCAAGGGCCAATCTGATCTGGGCCATTTGGGACTTCAATTGATACTCCCTCCTCGATTGGCTATGTCAACTTGACAATTAAAGCTATCTAGGACACACAGTACATGTGAACACCAAGGCCTTTGGATGTTCAAGTCCTACACACAGAATGCCAGAATATTTGCATAAAGCATATGAACAAACTCTCACCGCAGACTTCTTGTAAACCCAATGCAATGTAAATTACATGCATAAATCGTTGTACTGCCTTATGAAAGGAATAATGTCAAGAAAAACAAAGTCTGCATGTTTTCAGGGCATAACGCTGCTTTCCCCCCCCTGTAAACATTTTCAGTCTGTGGTTGCTTGAATCCACAGTTGCTGAGTCCACATGTGAGAAATACCAACTACTTATAAGAGCAGGTGCACGCTGGCTTTGAACAAACCCAAGCATGTCTGTAATGGTTAGTCTTAGCTATCAATGACTGGATCTAGAATCAGCCAAGAGACAAAGCTGTAGGCATCCCCAGGAGGGGTTTTCTTGATGGGCTTAACTGAAGTGGGAAGATACACCCTAAACATGGGCAACACTTTTTGATGGTGACCCAGATACAAGGAGGGCTAAGGGAAAAGTCGTTTGCTTTTTGCCTGCTTGTCTTCTGGCCCAACTGGTGAGTTCATCTACTCTGTGGCTGCTGCTGTCCTCCACTGACACCTTGTTTCTTCATGTTTCCACATGGACTAATGACAAGTATCTCTTCAGGAATACTCCAGGTTTTTAGTATCAGATCGGGACTGCTGAGACATCCAGATCATGGCTGAGCAGCTGCGGGGGGCTCAGCCTGGCCAGTGTGAGGGAGGCAGCCATTTCTAGTCTATCCTGATAGTGTGCTGCAAGCCAATCTAATAAAATCTCCTTGGATACATATTCATTCTCTCAGCTCTGCTATTCTGGAGAACCCTGACTAATGCAATGCTGTTGATCAATTTGGTCTTTTTTTTTTTTTTTTCTTTTTTTGTGTCTGTGTTTTTAACTTGAAGGGAAAAAAATGTGATGCTGCTGTCGACAGCAGCCATAATCCAAACAGGAAAATGCTGGTGTCTACACAGGAAGTGACAGATCCCCACGCTGACTTATTTTTAATCTTGCTGTCTTTGTGGAAACAAGGATGCCTGCCATTCACTTATCTAAGCCATGTTTAAGTGATCTGGCAAAGAAGTTAAAAATACTGCTGAGCTGTAATCTAAACTGCAAATACAGTAGGATGGGGTGGCTGAGTGGTTAAGGCGATGGACTGCTAAACTACAAATACATTTCACTGTCCCATTTATTACTTATGACAAATGTCGCCATTTGCAGATACATATTAAAAAAACCAAATCATTGAGTTTAGTGCTTAAAGAGCTACTCTTTGAAATAATGATGTATTTTAAGCATAAACAGATGATATAGCAAAGCATAGTTATTAATGTCTCTTAAATGTGAAGTACAATGCTTCTACACAGCAACTAAGATCTTATTCTATTTAGAGCTAGCTGAAACTTAGTGATTAGAGTGACAATACCATATTTCCATATTTTTAGTCTTGCTTATGTGTCAGACTAAAGTCTTAGCAGATCTAAGTAGGCATCTTCAAGTTTATTTCCAAATAATCATTTTTCATCTCCTCTCCTAATTTTAGTCTGCACAGATAATCTCTCTGCTTTACTCAGGTCTCTGACAGACAGCTATAGACTGGGGGGCTGGCAGGCAGTGTGATCAGGCCAGCTTCTGCCTGAGGGATGCTGGAGCCTGGAGCCAGGATCCAGCTAGATTTACAGAGAGTCTGCACATTGCAGGTTCCAACCATAGTAGGCACGATCCTCCCTTCCAATCCCCAACTAATATGACACTGTTGGTCAATTTAGACATTTTTTTTCTATGATACTTCTTCTGCGTTGAATTTGGGGATAGAACGTGATACTGCAAACAGCAGTAATAGCCAAACAGGAACAGCTATAGCCCTTCTCTCCAACCCCTGGGGTGGGGGGTTCTCACCTTCAGCTCTGCTAACAGAGAGGCTCTGATGCTTTGCTTTGGGAGGGGCTTTTCTCCGTGCTTTGCCTTAGCCTACTTGGAAGCAATGTTCATGATGTTTCGCCAATTGGATGCCAACAGCAACTCTACCAGGTTGTGTCTGGAGACAACATCTCCAGACATAAGCAATGCATGCCTTAAGTTTGGGCGTGGGAAGGGAAAGCAAAATCGCCCTTGGTTTACCAGGTCCATTTTCACAGAGATGTATTTATGGTCTCATTCTCACCATTCTGAATCTGTGAACTGCAAGAAAGGCAAGGTCCACTCTAGCCAAACAGAGCAAGCTTTGACTGCAGTGATCCCAGCCCACTTTCTGCACAGGAGTGTGCAATGCAATTGTGGCTAAGGAGACAGAAGAGAGGATCCCTGTCAGCATCTTCTCACTGACTTTAATGAAACAGATGCCTGCAGTCATTACCTGGTAAAGAGAAAGGGTTGGTTTTGAAGGTTACAGACCAGGATTGGGTAGACACGCTGGAGAGTGGGAACACCATGGCAGAACAGGATGCTGACCTCACCAGCCAGGAAACAACTGAAAATGAGGTGGAAAGCAGAGGCTCACATGCATGCACATGCAGCCTTTTTCTGGGGACCTCAATAGACTCCGCCCCCAAAGGCTCTGTGACTTCCCAGCCACACTACTGTGTATAACAAAAAGACCTTTGGGGGGAATAGTCATCATATAACTTCAGGAGGTTCCACCAAAGAAATCTGCTCTGCTTAAACCAAACCAACTGAGGAGAGAGAATATATTGATTGTATTTTGAGTGTATCTTGATTCAGTGATGGACTGTTAACCTGTAAGTTTAAATACCCACCCAACCATTACCCAAAGACTTCCTTAACAATGTACCACAGACCTAAACAATAAAATTTTAGTATTATAGCCTTGGAAGCTGCAAGAGCAAAATCAAGGAGGCATCAGCAATGCAGTTTCACCTGAGGCTTATCTCTTTGGCATCGGGACAGCCATCCGTCCAGGGTGTGCAGCCAGACAGCCACTTCTTTAAAGGATGCCAGTCATAATGGATCGGGCCATTCCTAACAAGCTCATCTGAACAGCATTAGCTCTGTAAGACTTTACTTTTGCATACAGCCACACTCTGAGAATCTGGACATCAGAAATACGGAGCAGGTGGTAGGGGTGGGGAGAGAGTGCAGTGCTGAGTAGGGGGCAGAAAAGGGGAAATCAAGGCAGAAGAGAAAAGTTGGGATGCATTCCGGAAGAATGAATTCTTCTCTGGATGCTGACATAGACTGCTATTCCAGCATTATCATGGTCTGAATATGAGCATTTGCTAACAGGTTGTGCCACTGAAGATGAGGTGCAGTCATTAACTGTATGTGGTCACTTCTAGCGTTTGCATCCTCATACTGGTTGCCTCATGGTCACAAGATGGCTGTCAAACCCCAAGGCAGGAAGACTTGGAGGTGAGCTACACCAGTGATCTTCCTCATGGTCACAAGATGACTCTTGACCACACCAATGACATCCCTCTTCTGTTCGTTTCATAGAGAAGCAGCATCCTTCCCTAAAGGCCCCCAACTAGTGTTGCTTATATCTAATGACCTCAACAAGGACATTCCTTGGGGAGCCCAGGGAATCTGGCAGAGTAAAGATGTGCTTTTCTTGAACCTCTGTTAATGGGCATCAAGCAGAAAGGTGTTAAGGTGTTGGATTAGTCAACTGATAATGTTAGTACTGAAGGAGAGAGAAAAGACAAAAGGGAGGAGAGTAGGAGGGGATACTGATGGGAGATGTCATTCTGTAAATATGTTTCTCTTATTGGTTAATGAATAAAGCAAGCATTGTTGGCAAATAGGAAAGCAAGATAGGTGGGACTAGAAGACAAGGAGGATTCTGGGAGATGTAGTAGAGGAGGGTCAAAATGTAGGACCAAGAGGAGTAAAAGGTCCGGACCCTCTCTCTGGTAAGATAAGACCACAGGGAAACACTTAGATTAATAGAGATGGGTTAATATTTAAGACAGAGCTAGCCAATAAGAAACACTAGTAACTGGCCAACAGCTTTATATCTAATATAGCATCTCTGTGTGTTATTTGAGGCTGACTGGGCTCTGGGACCAGGCTGGCAGGAAAGCTGCACATAACAGGATATGGAGGAGATAAGAATAGACAGGGAAATTATCTCTATTTATAACCAAATAGTGCATATAAAACAGTTTTCATACATAGCTCCCCCAGCATGTTCTCACATCCAACAGCTTGCTCCATGTCAAGACAATTGATCCTCTTTTAGCATAAACACATAATGTGTACTTAACAACTGCTTGCAGATTAAGAGATGTGTGTGTGTTCCATGAATGGAACATGGAATGTATGTATAGTATCGGCCTATAATAGGTAATTGTTAAATTTGGCTTCAAAAAATGAGTCAAACTAATCCAGATAATTATGTGAGAGCACATGATATCTAATTGATGAGAAAAGAAGTCATTCAGATTTCTTTTTATACCATCTAGGATCATCTGCCCAGGCTGATGCCAGTGGGCTGGGCTATCCCCCATCAATCATCAGTCAAGAAAACACCCCACAGACTTGCCCACAGGCCAGTCTGATAGAGGGAATTCTTTAATTGAGATCCCTCTTCCCAGGTATGTCTATGTCTGTGTCAAGTTGACAAAAACTAACATAACACACTAACCTAATAGAGCCCAAATAGCCCATCCTGAATAGGAAAATGTTCACATCTCATGTTGTCCTAATACCCTGAAGCACTCCTTTACAGCGACACAGTTGAGATGGCCCAATCAAGGATTTCCAAGGTACTGGGAAATGGTGGCCTGTATACAGAAATGGACACACCAGCAAACCACTATACACATGAGCTTACATCAAAACAGACTGTATTCTGATAGGTTATATTATGTGTAAGTAACAACAGGAAAAGAGGAAGAACAATATCATCTTGAACAGTCTCATTCTTGTCCCAAAGACATTGTATGAGGTTGATCTCTCAGCGCAAGGCCAATTGGAGAAGAAAGGATTGTGAAAAGACTAAGTTGTTGAAGGCTCTTGGAGACTCTGACAAATGAAGACCAACGCAAACTGGAACAAAATAGCTTTATCTTAAGCCAGTATGAAATCGAAGATAAACATTTGAAGGGCTCAGGCCAATTTTATACATATGAGAGAGTTCTCATTTTTAACCTTATGTCTTAAAACACAAGATGTCAGGGGTAGAAAACACAAAGTTTGGTCTCTGGGTGTTAGATAAATCTATAAATTTAAAATGTGACACTTTTAATGAGAACAGCAGTGATAATAACCAGCCAGTTCCTAGCTTAGAAAGCCATATACTAGCTAGATCTAGATTAATATTTTCATAGTAGATCCAGCAGGGAGTTAATAGGGCTTATATAAGACAGGGATCATTCCAAGGTAAAGTGTGCTTGAGAAACACTGGATTAAGAGTATTTGCATTGCATTTTTCTTCACTTCAAGGCAACTTAAAGTCTTGACTATGTATTTTTATATTAAAAATATTTTATTGTAATTAGGTGTGTGTGTGTGTGTGTGTGTGTGTGTGTGTGTGTGTGTAGTCATGTGCACATGAGTACAGTGCCCACAGGGGCCAGACCAGACAGGTCCCTCTGTAGTAATGAGGTGTCCAGAGTGGGTGCTGGAAACCAAACATGGGTCTTCAGGAACAGCAGTATGGACTCTTAACTGCTGAGCCACCTCTCCAGCCCTAAGTCACTAGTAGATTTTAACATGCCAAGCCAATTTCCAAAATAGGAGATAAAATATCAAGAATTTCCCCAAATTTGTTTGATCACAAAACACTTTTATGTCTGATAGACCTTATGATATTAGTGTTTCTGGGGCTCACATCTGAGGAAATGCTGTACTGTTTGAAAAGACAGAAGTGAGGACAAAGAAGGAAAGAAACAACACAGTTAAGAATCTGAGACCACTTGGAGCTACGTGAAGCTTGTGAAATTGTCACACCGTATTTCAAGGTCTAAAGAGAGGGGGAAGTATACCATTTTAACTTAACTATAAAAGTAATATAAAGTGAGTGTAATTAAAAAGAAACAAAAAACAAAGCTAGGTATTATCATCTGTAGTCTACTCTAACTCTGTAACCTGTTTCTACTTTTGACAACGAAAATGAATGTGTGATATACTATATAATGTACTAAAAACTAAATGATGGCAACACCAATAACAAGACAATCATATCCTGGCTTCGATTTACTGGTAAATGACTAGACCTACTGATGCCCCATGTCCATCGCTGCACACAGAAAAATGACAACATCTGTGAGTATTCTCTGGACCACTTGGGACCTCCCAGGTGTTTGGGTTCTCAGTGCCATAGCAGGCACCATGCTAACCACTGATCTCTACAACAACTTTACAAAGCTGGAATACCAATATCAACATGTGGTTCTTTAGGCTGAATGTCCCTCCAAATTTTATGTTGAAACCTAATCTGCTGTCAGGTGGTGTTAAGAAAGTTGTGGCATTTGGGGAATTGGTTAAATCGTAAGGTCTCCTCTCTCATGGCTGAGATGGGCATCCTAAAGCACTGTACATGGAGGACTACATGGAGGAACAGGCCCTCACTAGACACCAGATGAATTGGCGCCTTGATTTTGGGTTTATTATGCTGTGTGAACTGTTACATGCTTATATTAATTATAATACTGTCTTAATTATTAACCCATTTCTATTCATCTGTATTTCCACGTGGTTCTATCTAGAGAATGCCTGATTTGTAGCCTCTCCTCCCGGGATCACATGGCGACTGCTCTTTGCCTACACCTCCCAGAATCCTCCTCTTCTCCTAGACCCACCTATCTTGCTGCCCTAGTTGATGGATGACTGAAACAGGTCACAATCGTGGCGACTTTGTCTTCACGCTGTCTGTTCCCTTTGTCTTTGAGTCCTCTACCTTTGAGTCATCTGCTTGGCTTTGCAAGCAGCCATGTTGACCATTTGAAAGATCCCTGCCCAAGGCTCCGATGCAGGACCATTTGGTCTGTGGGTGCTTGTGTGTGCCTCTTCCATCCTGCCTCTGTGTTCTCAGCAGCTGGAGCAGCTGCAGGCCCCCAGTCCTATCGGATTGCTGAGACCGAACCAAATCCAAGGACATGTTTAAATAAGATAATGACATCAAGAACAGAAGACATCAGGAGACCCATGGTTACTTCGGCCACCTGACTGCACACCTCAGGGTCACAGTGCTTGGGTACAAGGAGGAAAAGAATTTTTGGGCACAGTGCCCATGCCCAGTAGACGATTACCAACACATAACCAATCACAGCAAACGGATTAGAGCTTGCTACTCCCCTTTTATCAGTGAAGCAACATGACCTCCTCTCTGTCGCTGAGGTACTCCTTTGGCCATCTTGGACTACAGTTTCAAGAATAGAGCTCCACCTGTCTTTTTAGTGTGTGCAGCCTGGTTTCGCTACTGTTTCCATGCTCTCGACTTTGGGTTTTGGGAATCACCCTGGATCCCCTGTGTTGGAGGCCTGTGTTGAAGCAGGATACCATGGCAGGGAGCTCAGGGTGGAAGAAAGCTACTCACCTATGGCAACTGGGAAGAAAAGGGAAAGGCAGGAAGGGACCAAGGTCTCAATATCATCTACAATGGCATGCCTTGAGTGACCTCTCTAGCTTCTTATAGGCCCTACATCCTAAAGGCTTTGCCACCCAATGACACCACAGGCTAGGGACCAAATCTTTAGCATATAGACATTTGGGGACATTTAAATGCGAAACTATAACATAAAGAAATGTAAAGTCATCATTGATTGGATTACACTCAAAGGGCTTTGTTTCTACCCTATGGACACTTTGCCTCTGATACTCAGCATTCATTGTATTGTGTTCTTTTCCTTTCTGGTACATTTCTAAATCCTTTGGGAACCAGCCCTGGCTTCCTGGCCTGTGATGCTATTCTGTTTTGGAATCACCTTTCTGTATGGAATGAAAATCTGGCTTCTTGTTGTACATCTTCCCACAACATCACCCAGCTGATGAAAACTTTGTCAGAACAACACAGGTTTGGGCCCATGGACAGCAAGTGACTCATTTCCATTCAGTTTTTACCATTGGAGCAGATCAAGCATTAGACAGAACTTACCAGATCCTAATTACAGGGAGAAGTAAGTTTGGTCTCTAGGACATCAGTAGCTGTGTCTTGGAGCTAGCTTATGATTACTGGAACAGTATAAGAATAGAATCCATGGGCCCTGAAGCTTCTAGAAGTCAGCCAAGAAATGTGGTGGGATGCTGTCTGTGGTTTGCATTGATGGATGCCTGTCCAATTTGCCGGCTGTCTCTCAGCTAATGCTGCCCACCATTCCCCGTTTCAAACAGCCAGAAATACCCACATTCCTGTATACATTTTCTGTATCTTTAGATTGTCTGTGCTCCCTACAAAAATAAATCAAAGTCTTGTGTGAGCTATTTACTAATTAAGAAGAGACACTTCTCCAGAGACAGGAACATGTAGCTCAGAGCACCCACTTGGGTCCAGAGACAGAGGGACATGTAGCTCAGGATGTCCCCTTGGGTTCCATTTTGCCTATGTTTAGAATTTGTTTCTTATGTTCACAAGCTACATTGTCATCCCTTGGCCTCAGGTTCCTCGTGTAAAATGAAGATAATATTGGTATCCCTTTTAGTAGGGTTTTCTGAGCATTAAATACATTCTTATGCGTACGTTTCTCTCACTGGATATGAGACTCTACTAACCTGTTAAATGGGGATTGAAACATTTGCAAACAACACCCCCAGGAGGCCTTAGAACTTCCTGGAAGGCAGGCACATTAATATTCCTCACGTGGGGCTTAGCCATACTGGGGTGGGAAGATAATTGGGGATAAAAGATTCCGCAAAAATAAACGAGGAGATACGTGAAACCCCACTCTGGTGTTTATGGTAGCAGAGCCTGGAAGACAGAGATCAAAGTCTCCCTGCACTGAACTCTGATGGTTTTATGTGGAAAAGAGATGCAACCTGATTAGGATGTATTTCTTGGTGATGTTAATCACCTTCCCCACAAGACTCTGGAAGCTTTGAAGGGTAGCAGCTGCTGCCTCCTACACACCAGAAGAAGCAAGCAGCTGCTTAAGTTCCTCATTGTGGCAGAGCAGGCTAGACCTGTAGGTCATTGGTGGGGAGGAAGTGGCAGCTGGACAAGGCTAGGGAGCCATTGTTTACTCTGCCAACAATGGGCTGTGTGTATGGGCTGCTAAGTGTGTATGGGCTGCAAACTCAGCAGCTTCTTCCTCCAGACATTAATATCCACCACCACCCCTCAAACCCTCATCCCATTTAACCTCCTCCCACCACCAACCCAAGGTCCTTAGACATCAAAAGTCACGGGAGAGGCCTGGTTGACCTACAGGTCACTGCAAGAGACAAAGAAGCAAACAGGGGCTCTAAGGAGCAACTGCTGCCTCAAGGATTTTAAGTCAGAAATGGAACATCTGGGCTAGCCCGAGAGCCAGCTTAAGCCCCTTAAAATGAGAGATAAAAAGTATTTCAAAATGAAACTCTATTTTGATTGGGGATTACCCAGAAAGTTGAAAACTATCCCTTGTGGTAAGGCAGCCTCTGTGAGTTGTTTGAAAAATGGTAGCAGGTTCTGCTACAGGTTTGACTTTGAGTGAGCACCAGCTGTTAGCCCAGGGATCTTGTTACTCCCAAGTCTAAGAAGCCACCTTTAAACATTGTGATGGTGCACACCTTTAATCCTAGCACTCAGGAGGCAGAGGCAGGTGGATCTCTGAGTTTCAGGCCAGCCTGGTCTACAGAGGGAGTTCCAGGACAACCAGATCTACGCACAGAGAAGGGCATCACCGGCTTTCTGAACAAGAGGCCCAGCCAGGAAGTGAGACAAAAGGCTAAAAATGGGATTTGCGGTCTCTGCCCTTCACCCAGCATCTAGGGCATCAAGGGCCTAGCAGGAAATCAGAGGACTTCTCCAGGAATAAAGAGAACAGCCCCAGGGAAACACCAACAGCCCAGATCATTATGGATCCCCCAGCAAAACGAGCAAGTGACGAGCTAGCAATCCCATGGAGAGTCCTTTGGAGCTCCCAGCCTGCACAGCTTCCGTTAAGCAGCTCACTCTTGACTGTGAATGGATAGCTGGGGGGGGGGGGTAATCAGACATTCGAAGATGGATTCCCAAAAAGCCAAAGACAGGATGCACTTGGAGGAAATAAACAAACCAAAATCAGACAACTGTGAGGAGCAGAACAAACAGAGCTTGCGAGTGATGGTCAAAAAGATGAGACGACATGGCCAGGAAGCAAGGGTAGGTGGCCAAGACATGGAAGTACCACGGCAGGAATTTCTTTTCAATGAATTTCCCTCACATATGAAAAGGAAGAGAGGTGCTAAAAGGAGGAGGAAGGGGAAGGAGAAGGGAGAGAAAGAATAAGAATAGAGAATTGAAACAAGATGCCTAGTACTGGATGATGAACGTTCTGGAAGAGAAAACGACGGTGAACACATTTATTAGAGAACTTTCTAGATGGAGAGCGTTTCGCTTCTGGAGTGCATGTGTTCACACACTTGACACAGTGGCACAAACAACGTCCAAATGAAACCTTAGCTGGGTATGATGGCACTAAGCCATAGATCAGCACTCGGGTGGCAGGGGCCAGAGGGTCATGTGAGTTCTAGGTCAGCCAGTGCTACCAAATGAGTCCTAGCAGCTATCCAGGGATGCATAGCAAGTCTCTGTACCAAAAACTTAAAAAAAAGAAAAAGAAAAAGAAAAAGAAAGAAAGAAAAAGAGAGAAAAAGGTAATACTGTGGCATTTGACATTTTTAGAATGCCAATAACAGAGACAATCCAAAAGATCATAGAAAGAAATAATAGGTTATTATAAAAAGAGATTTAGAAGACAGAATGGAAAGCTTTCAGATGCAACAGAGGAACCCTGCCTTCACAAGGGGAAATGAGCCTCCGTATGCCATTAGAGCTACGAAATTAATCTCTAAATCACGGATTAGATTATGGCATGTTTTCATGAGTGCTAAAAATAATTAACTCTGATGTGTTCTGATGCGTCTGATGCTTTCTCCAGAAGTATGGGCTTTATTGTTGTTCTCAAAAACAACCAAAGACATCAGGAAAGATGAAAATGAGATTCACAGAGAAACCCAACCCAAGAAAGATGGGGAGTGTCCTCCAAGCCGGAACGGCATTAGGCTGTGAGTCAAAGGAACTACCAGTCCTGGCTGGAGCAGAGATTGGCCATTTTAGCTTCAAGAAACACAGAAAGAAGAAACTGCCAGAGTGACTGAAATGTCAGATCCCCTTAGAGGAAAAGTTAAGCTTTCCCCAGAGGCGGGACGAAATAATTTATAAGAGGAAATTCAGTAATATCATATGTGGCTGAGATACAAGTTGTCTTGCTTCACAGTAACACGGCAGCAAAACTGTTGCATGCATGTGAGTGTGTTTGCGTGCACCCATGCCCACATGGAGCCTAGAAGCTAGAAGAGAATATTGGGCACCCCATTCCGTCACGCCCGCATTAGCCCCTCGAGGCAGGCACTGTTACTGAATCTGGATCTAGCTGGCGACCAGCAAGCCAGACTGATTCTCCTGTCTCCGTCCCCATAGTGCTGAGGTTACAGGCATATGCAGGGCCATGCCAGACTTTTTTTACATGGGCTGGGGGGGGGGGGGGGGGGATTTGAACTCATGTCTTTATGCTTGTACACCAACCAAACAAACAAATAAAGCGGTGGGGCGACTCCCTTTGTCGCTGTCTGCCCTCAACTCTAGTCTTCCTCCTTTAGCCAGGTCAGGTTAGGGAGCATCCTTCCTTCCTATACCTGTATTCCTAAAATAACAGAGAAGCTAAAGTTCAGGCCTGCGTCCTCAGGGCAAGGCTGCATTCCCACTGGAAGGGACTCATGTCCTCTTTGTTGAGACTGGGGTGACATCCTGTCATGAAATGCTCTGGAAAACTCAGAAGCTCGACAAGAGGAGAGAGTGCCACTGGCCAGGCTGGGAAGGACGCTTAGGGACAGTTGTACTTGACAAAGACCTAGAGGAGTGTGTGAGCTGTCAGAGGACAGGGTGTCAGGGAAGAGCCAAGTAGGATGGTGGGTGCTTCAAGTGCTCAGGGAGAGACGGCTTCGAAAAATGCTGATGCCCAGGCTGCCCCTCAGCAGTGAGGTTGGAATCTCATGGGGGCTGGGGCTGAGGCTGGGCTGGGGCTGGGGCTGGGCTGGGCTGGGGCTGGGGCTGGGCTAGGGCTGGGCTGGGGCTGGGGCTGGGGCTGGGGCTGGGCTGGGGCTGGGCTGAGGCTGGGGCTGGGGCTGGGGTGGGGCTGGGCTGGGGCTGGGGTTGGGACATTACCTATTTATTTATTTATTTATTTATTTATTTATTTATTTATTTATTTATTGTAAAGCACCTTGTATGACCCCAGCACTCAGCAGGCAGAGAACCGAACCATGATAATCAGCTCAACTCTGAGAGCACACACTCAGTCATTTCCATTAGCCCCAATCAACCTTCTGAAACACGCAAAGCGAGGCGACTTTCTGCCACACAGTGGGTGACGCAGGGACACAGCTTTTCACCAGTCGCTGCTGGAAGCAACCCCTCACCTCAGGCAACAGGAAAGCAGGACCCTGACCAGGGTGTGCTGCCAGCCTGTGGGGGCGCTGCAATCCCAAGCTGACTGAATGAGATCAATTATGGGTGGTACGTAGATTATTTTATTCTATTAATTTTGAACCAGGGGTTTACCCCATGATTTCATGTTGTTCATGTCCCCCAGCATGCACAATATTTAAAATAAAAATAGATGTCTAGGGGTTTATATTTTAGAAACCCCTGATGCCATGCTGGATTCTTTTGTCTGGTTCTGTACTTCTGCTGTTTTCTTTAGAGGAGTGGGTGTCTCTTCTGACTGCAGTCCATCTGCAGGTTTCCAATTATGTTGCCTGTTCGCAAACATCAGCATTGGCTCCAGTAACGGACCCAAGCTTCAGAGAACCCCTCTTTACCTAGCCTTCACTTGTGAGACTTGTTAGGATCGAAGGATCCCAAACCCAAAACTATGGGTCCTTCTTAAACTCAATCTGACCCTCTAAAGGCTCACCCTTAGGGTATTTGGCATCCTGGAATTCTCTGCTCAGTTGGTATGGACAGGTATGTGTGTGTGTCTATGTGTATATATGTGTGTGTGTATCTGTGTGCATATGTTTATATGTGTCTCTCTGTGTGTGCATTATGTATGTGTGTATGTATGCATGTGTCTCTGTGTGCCTGTGTCTGTGTGTGTTTGTACATGTATCTATGTGTGTGTATGTGTGTATTTCTGTGTGTGTTTCTCTCTCTGTCTCTGTGTTGTATGTATATGCGTCTCTCTCTGTATGTATATGAGTATGTGTGTGTCTGGGTCTCTCTGTGTTTATGTGTGTGTTTATGTCTCTCTCTCTCTCTCTCTCTGTGTGTGTGTGTGTGTGTGTGTGTGTGTGTGTGTGTGTAAGGGAGTAGAATGGGGTGGAAGGTGGATCTTAGAGGAAGCTGTAGGGCCCTGTATGAGAAAGACTTCCCAAAGATGTTCATCTCCTCACTGAGAACCTGCAAACACTTCCTTTATACGGCAATGAGGCTTCAGAAATAGGATTATGTTAAGATCACCTTGGACTGGCCTCTGTGGTGAGAGAAAGGGTCTGTGAGCCAAGGACTGTAGGCAGCCTCTAAAAGATGAAAAACAAGACAAAACAAAGGATGGATATTTCCCTCTAGACTTCCAGAAGGACTTCAGCTCTGCCCAGACCCTGACTTTAGACTCCAACTTTCAGGACAGTGACTATGAGTTGGACCATGTCACAGAAGATAAGCCAGAATGCTTGCCAAGAGAGCCATGAGTGGGAGAGGAAGAAAAGACACTGGGTTGCAGGGTGACAGGTTGGGGTTCTTGCCTTGGGTATCCTCACATACTACAATAACATGGGCTCAAAAAAAAAAAAAAAACCCCCCAACCAAAACCAAACCAAACAAACAAAAAACCCCAACAACAACAAAAATACACTGTTGTAGAGAAGGGCTTAAGCTAAAGTCTGCACTGTGCACAAATTCTAGTTTTTAAATGTCATGCTATGCAGCACTATTGGCAGGGTGCTATTGATCTGTCCACTTACACATCACTTATGGGGCCCCTTGTACATGATCTAGGAAGACTAATGTCTTCCAGGCCAGACCAACCAGATGCAGGGAAGAGTGGCATTTGCTTGGACTTGATTTCATGCATCTGTTTGAGAAGTTGCAAACCCACTTTCTCTATATCAAATTTCTCAGCTATTTACTTGTGTTTTCTGTTTCCAGGAAACAGACAGCGAATTTTGTTATTCTACAGTTTGAAAATTGAGGAAATTAAAAACAGAAAACGCATCAGGCCATCAGCATGGGTGCAATGGTAATTCACCAGAAGAAACAGGGACTGTGATCTTTGTCTCTCAGCCTTTTGTGGCCCCTCTCATGTCATAAGCTTATGATGTCACCCGTGGCAACAATGTGGCTGCTCCAGTGGCTAAGATCCACAGAAAAGTGGCCTTGTTCACCAGACAGAGCCGTGCTAGAGATGCGCTTCCTAGAGTAATCAGACCACACACCTACAAGGTGCTTGTTTTATCTTAGGGGATTCTGTTCAGTTTTGATTTGGCTGGGTAGATAGTCACCAGTCTGGTTTGTTCTCATAAGGTTCATAAGAAACAAACAAGAATAAAAAAAAAATCACATGAAAGGAAGTACTCACAGGAATCCAAGAGCCTTTTGTTTTAGTTTAGATTTGTTTTTTTGTTTGTTCCTTTCTTGAATTATCCCAGAATTACTCAAAAGTAGTGAGGTGTGCCTGAATTATTTTCCGGGTGTGGCCAGTCCTTCACTGCTGTCTCTGAGATTCACAGATTGTACATGAATGCTTGCCTTGGTCAAGGCTTTGGGGTGGTCTTGAGAATTTTGAAAAGCAAACGAACTCTATTATTATGACAAGGAAGTTTTGGAGAAATGATGTCTGGTTGAGAGTCTGCTTTAGAAGTATGGACCTATGAACAAAATGAAGAAATAAGATGGGTGGATGGAGAGATGACTCAGTAGTTATAGAACTTGGTGCTCTTATAGAGGACCTGTTCAGTTCCCAGCACCCACATGGTGGCTCACAACCATCTGTAACTCAGTCCCAGGGGATCTGACACCCTTTTCTGATTTCCACAGGCACCTTGCACAAATGTAGGACACATATAATACATACATGCAGGCAAGCACACACACAATGATATAAATAAATCATTAAAACTGTTTAATGAGCTAGGGGAGATACATAAAGAGAGAGGCAAGGAGACCTTAAGTAAAAATAGTATGATCAGAAAGGGACAAAGAAAGAAGAAAATATTCATAACTTATCTAATGACCATCAGGCATACACAGACCTGACAATTAATGTCAAAGGAGTGTGCCCGCTGATCTGGAAAGGAATAAAGATGGTACTGTAAATATGCAGGCTTGTGTTGGGGAGAGTGGAATATGGGACTGTGTTTCGTGTGCTTTAAATCTAATTTAATTATTGAAGTTTCCCTATATTCATCCCAGAAAGGGTAATCAATAGTGTTCTTGGAAGTTAATAAAGAGCGCTTGTACATCAGGATCTGTTCCCTGAGGCATGGCCCACAGTCAGGCTCCTCATAAGCCCTTTGGAAAGACAGGAAACCATATCAATGTTCCATCTTAGTGGACACTTTTTAAATAGAGACATTCTAAATGCAAAACAATAGAGGTTCTCCAAGACTGGTCTCTAAGCAGTTAGTTAACTTGTATCCGTCCTGTATTTCCCCGCCCCATAAGCCAACTTCTACCAGCGTCTGCAGGGGCCTAGGGCACTGCAGATGAGACCTTCTTCTTGTGCTGTCCCTCTCCCTCAGTCTGATTAATTGCTCTTGCTCTAGCTCTTTCTGCTGTCGATGACTTTTAAAATATGTATTTGTGTTGTGTGTGCGCATTTGCACACATACATCAGAGGAAACTTGCAGGAGTCAGGAGTCGTTATCTTCTTCCACTCTGTAGGTTCTGAGAATCAAACTTGACTTCCCAGGCTTGGCAGCAAGCCCCTTTACCCCTGAGCCCTCTCACCTGCCCTGTTGTGTTTATTTTTTTATTTTTTTTTAACCCAGCAAATTATCTTTCACGGTTTACACTCCCTGTCTGCTTCCTCAAAGAGAAGGTTTAGTCCTATCTGTACTTCATTCCACATTAGAAGAAAATGGGCAATCCCCGATTACTTAGAATGGGATCCCTGGTATTTAGGCAGAGATCTTGGCTGTTGCTTTCTCCTTAAGCTCTGAGATCACTGGAAAAAGGAAGGACTTCAGTGTCAGGGGACCACTTCAGGGGTCTGCCCCCTGGCTCTGTGAACGTGTCTCTTGAAGGGACGTGTCTCTTGAAGTGTGGGATACATACCAGGAATGTTACTGGAAGTCACTTAAATGGGACACAGCTATGGTGAAGTATGGCAGTGTGTTTGTTTTAATGTATTTGAGGGGAAATAGAATTGGTACATGCAACTGGTGATTTCATAGGTATTGCTATGTGGCACACATGTCAAGTGGATGTGTAAAGAGGAAGTGGGTCTTTTAAAACTATTAAGTTTAAAAATAGCATAGATAGAATGTGAAAATCGTGGAGCTGGAACCCAAGTGACCAAGGCTTGGGACACAGTGTTTATGGAAATGAATGAGATCTTAGAAGGACAGCCAGATGGATGTCAGCCTCTGGCAGTCTCGCCTTCTCCATCGATGCCCTGAGTGCAGGGCAGAGGGTGGGGAGAGCAGCTGCTTCCCAATGATTCACTGGACTATAATTCACAATTTCATACCCAGGACCAAAGAGCTGTGCAGTCCCCTCTGGAAGAATAACCAACTAGCCAAGGACAGCCTTGCCATTGAGCCCCCCATCCCAAGCACCTGGTCCATTCTTTTCCGTTTGGAGGCTGAACCTCCACCTTGGTTCATCCCAGGACCTCCCCTGTGAAGGGAAGTAGAAAAAAGGTTTAAAGACAACCTTTACTCACTCTAGATCATTCTGTCACATCATTGGTGATAAATGAGTCTTTCTGTTACCCAGCAAGGTTCATCCTTCTCATGATGTCTAGCTTGATCAAAGAGAAATCAAATCAGAGAAGCAACTCAGGGTGGGTGAGATTGACCCATGAACCAGATTAAGGACTTTCATGGCTGTAATCTAGGCCCCAGAGTTTTAGCCACGAACAAAAGGACATACAAATCTTTGTCATCGGGAAGGCTGGTGTTTTAATGGCAGCGGGGTATCTGATTCCAGAGCTGTGAGTCACCTATGTCTAAATGCTGAATCAGTTGTCACTCGGGATGGTGGTATACACATGGGGATGGTTTCCAGGGCTTATTCGGCCAGCTGGAGTCTGGTGGCCCTCAGTCAACATTTCCTACACATCTGCTTTAGTCCAACAACTGAAGGTCTTAGCTGGACAACTATACTTTCCTTACCCAATTTTTAAATTCTCATGGCCCTAAGTGGAAGATACAAGGTAGTAGGGGAAGGAAACAAAGTGTCTAGTTTAAGAGTGGAGAGGGAGAAATGGAAATATTGGCTCTTCTCAAGGGATATTAAACCCTGATTTGTGCCAGGCTAAGCACACCCCCCATGGTAATATCTTACTATTACTGCATCATGACACAAATAGCATAACTTCACATTAACAATGGCTAGCTAGAGTTTCCTGTGAACAGGAAGCTGTCTGGACACTCTACCCAACTTGATCTCACTCCTCCCGTAACCTTATGACACACAGACTGTGTGGTTCTTGCCCACCCATGAGGAACTGGATACTCAGAGAATGTAAGCCATTCCCTCCAACCCCCAGTTAGAAAGTGGAATGGGATGTCTAGACTGCCCCCCCCACGGGTTCAGGGACCATCCTGAAGAAGAGACAGAAAGACTGTAGGAGTCACAGGTCGGGGAGGACCATCATAAGACCGTCTTCTGGACATGATAGGACTGTGCCACAGAGGAATGCATAGCAGCTGTGGCCAGTTTTCCTTAAGGGTGTGGCCCCTGGTAGGTCCGCCATCTTCCAATCGATGGCCTCACACTCATGACTATATGGATAGTGCAAACTGAACTCATTGGATTATGGTTTTTAGAAAGACACAAAGTTGGGAGAGGGTTGGACATAGGGCGGGTGGGTGTGGGAGGGGTTAAGGAGAGAAGTGGAGGTTGGCTATAATAAAAATACATTGTATGCATGCATGAAATTCTCAAATAACTAATAAAATACTATATTTAAAAAAAATAGTCCCTCCTGATGATCCTGTCCCCTCCTTTACATCACCATAGCTACATTTTCTAACCCTTTGCCCAGCGTTCCTTCTCTATTGCTTCCCTGGGGCAACAGTCACTTTGGGTGATTTTTGCTGGGTTTCCAAAACCGTTGTGGTCTCTCTTGCCCAGTACCCCTTCGCCTTGTAATTCTGTACTAATTATTTAAGCCAGCATGGAGCAAGTTTTCAAAGCATCCAATTAGCAAGTGCACAGAGGAAACTGGGCCCATAATTAATTAGCGACTCTAGGGTACAACAAAGGAAAAACAAAACCAGGGATGGAGAAAGTGCGAAGACTGGAAATGTGTGAGAACAAACCAGGTCCTTCCTCAAAAAGGACAAGGACTCAATCCACGTGTGCATAGGTTCAGATCCCCAAAGTAGCTCTGTAGGTCTTGGAATTGAGCAGACATCATCACAGGCCATAGCTCATCTCTTCCATCCCTTCCTAGCTGTGCTAGTAAACCGAGTCTTACCTCATTGTTTTTAGAAAAGGCTCACAGTCCTCCTTTCTTCTCCAAGCCCCCTTCCTTATAGGATCCTAGATCATCTTAACCCCAGGGAAGTCTTGCTCTTCCCAGGCAGATCAGGAGTGTGATGGTTTGAATGAGAACATCCCTCTGGGCTCGTATGTTTGAATACTTGGACCCCGGTTGGTGGAACTGTTTGGGGGGGATTAGGAGGTGTGGCTTTGTTGGAGGAGGTGTGTCACTAGGGACAGACTTTGAGGTTTTAAAAGACTCTGCCTCCTGCTTGCAGTTCAAGATGTGAGCTCGAAGCTGTTCCTGCTGCCATGCCTTCACTCTGCCATTGTGTTAGTTACTTTTCAACTGCTATGATAAAACATCATGACCAAGGCAACGTATAAAAGAAAGCGTTTAACTTAGGGATCATGGTCACAGAGGGTTAGAGTCCAAGGCAGAGAGCGTGGTGCCAGGCAGGCAGGCATGGTGCTGGGGTGGAAGCTGAGAGCTCACATCTCAATCCACAAGCACGAGGCAGAGAGAGCTAACTGGGAATGGTGTGAGCTTTTGAAATTTCAAAGCTCAACCCCACTGACATACTCTCTTCAAACAAGGCCATGCTTCCTAATCTTTCCTAAAGCGTTCCACCACCTGGGGATCAAACATTCAAATATATGAGTCTGGGGGCCATATATGGAAGTCATTCTCATTCAAGCCCCCATAGCCATCATGGACTCTAAACCGCTGGAATAGTAAGCTTAGTTAAATACTTATTTTTTTATTAGTTACCATGGACATGATGTTTTATCACAGCAATAGAAAAGTAATTAATACAAGAACGTAAGATGGATATGACACAGAAAATGGGAAATAGTAGAGGAGTTCTAGGATTCTCCCATGTAAAATTGCTATTCTGATTCCAAGGAGGGTGGTGCTACTTCAGACATGGCCTGTGGGCGAGGCTCATCAGACCTCAAGATGACAAGCACATCGCCACTTGTCATGGAAGCTGTGGGACAGCCACCAGACGTTGATTCGATATCCAAGGGTGTGATCAAGTGGACTCCTGTAAACCAATAGAATACAGACTGCTGGCTACCGCTGAAGCTGCTTGTTGGGTTTTATGAGGGCCCGTGTGCTGGTTCTGCACAGAAAGGCATGTCCTTTCCACAGAGCAGTTAAGAAGCACGAGCCCGGAGCACTCAAACCTTCTAGAAGAGAGCTCCTTAAACAGCCCTGAACACGTCAGTAACACAGAAGACAGCTCAATCTTACAAACAGTCTGACTTCATGGGAGCCATGTGAGACACTTCAAGGCAGGAGGCAAATAGCAGGAAAAGGAACTTTCAAGAAATCATTTTCTTTATGGTGCCATATATGAGCCATGTGTCTCTGTAAACATATATGTTCTGAAGTCTTTTCCAAGCTCCATGGCATAATGAAGTTGCTTTTTTTTTTTCTTTTAGGAGATCTAGCCATGTGCAGATAAAGCGATTTTGAACTATCTGCTCTAAGCTTAACAGTGAGAGAGAGAACAGAATTTCCATTTCTAGTTTTGATTAAACCGTGAGATATCAACACACTGTTGCAATAACTGACACAGAAAGACCAAGTATCGGCACTAGCAGACACAGTGGCTTCTCCCCCCACCCCCTTGTTGTTTCTAGCTTCCTGTACAACCACAATTTACTTCATTAAATGTGTTCATGTATGTGACTCAAATCGGAGTCAGAGCCTTCCATGGCACTGAGATTCTCATAAGTGCATCTTTTAAAAGACAATTGAGGGGCTAGAGAGATGATTCAGTGGTTAAGAGCACTGGCTTCTCTTCCGGAGGTTCTGAACTCAATTGCCAGCATCCACATGGTGGCTCACAACCATCTGTAATGAGATCTGGTACTCTCTGCCGGCCTGCAGGTGTACATGCAGACAGAACACTGTACATAATAAACAAATCTTTAAAAGAAGGCAACTGAAGCACCATATAAGTTCTAAACTCTGAGGTTAAAGCTATGAGATGATAGCAAATTCATTAAGACTGTTGAGTACATACATGACTCCCCTCATACCCAAAAAGTGCATCATTGTCTTAGGGTTCTACAACCTAGATGTGCAAACCCACAGTTATTTAGTCTTCTCATTCTGGTCTCATGTTATTATTTTTCTATTGTGCTGTGAGAACCACAGGACTATTGGTTGAGCAGAAAACATACTCTTAGTTGAGCAGAAAAGCTTGCCATGTAATTGTGACACATAGACTCATGGGGTTTGGATGGTTGGCCCATAAGGAGTGTCACTATTAGGTGGTGTGGATTTGTTGGAGTAGGTATTGGAGTAAGCATGGCCATATTGGAGGAAGTGTGTCTCCTTGAGGTCTAAGAAGCTCAAGTCTGGCCAGGGTGGTACAGTTTCTTTCTGCTGCCTGTGGATCAAGATGTAGGACCCTCAGCTCCTTCTCCAGCACCATGTCTGCCTGCATGACACCATCCTCACTATGACGATAATGAACTAAACCTCTGAATTGTAAGCCCAATTAATTACTTTATTTAAGACTTGCCATGGTTATGGTGTCTCTTCACTGCAATAGAAACCCTGACTAAGACATTTGGGGAGATGGTTTAGTTGGTAAAGTATTTGGCACAAAGCATGAGGACCTGAGTTTAAAGGTAAAACCATGTACACAGTGGCACACACATGCAATCCTGATGCTAAGAAGTAGAGACAGGCAGATTCATTAGCCAGTTGTTCTGGCCTACTTGGTGAGTTCTAAGTCAGTAAGAGATCTTGTTTTGCAAAAGAGTGGAGTGTGTAAAAAATTACAATAAGGTTGTTCTTTATTCTCTATGCACACGCGCGCGCGCGCACACACACACACACGCACACACACACACACACAATACCACATATCATGGCCCTCCTCCCCCACATCCATTCATTCCATCCCCCATCTACTCTGAGACTCTTAGCAAAGACACTATCTCTGAACTACAAGACGGACCCTCCCCAGGTCTAGAATTTGCCATTACCTTAACTGGAGACTTGCAGCTTCCAGAACTGTAAGACATAAACTTCTGTTGTTTGCAATCCACTGCATTTATGACATTTTGTTGTTCTGGACCAAGACAATGACTACTACCAAAACAGCCACTTTGACTCCTATCCTCTGAAAGTCTACAAGTCCAACATTCCTGATGATTCACAGGCCGTGTTCTTATGCCTCCCTTTGATAGAATGAACCACTCAGATAAACCTGACTTTTGCATCTCATACTTGACAGTGACCCCATAAGTGTTCTGGCTTAATTCCATCTACTTTCCTCATTGTGAGGAATTCTTTTATGTTGGCCAAGCAAATCTTGGGCTTGCAATCTTCCTGCCTCAACATCCCGGATAGGTGGGATTACAGGCCTGAGTCAAAAGGCTCACCTGTCATGAGGAACTCTTTCTATTGAGCTCTGGAGAAGACAGGCCCAACTGCAAACCTATACAGTGAGAGCTGATCTCATTGTCACCAGAATCAGGACTCAAGCAGGGATCCAGGGATGCATTGTTCTGAGTGGTGAGTCATAGACAATTTTAAGGTACACCATCAAGTAACAGCTTCAGAGGATACAGGAATGAAATAATTCCCCTTGGATGTAGCCCCTGACAGTGAGACACAAACCTCACCTAGAGATGATAAACGTGGAACATCTATAAACTATATTAAATGTCTAATAAGCTCTACTTTTCCGAGTCAGGAAGACTCTGAAGTGTTCTGCCTTGCAGTTCCTTTTCAGGATTCAGCCTGGATTGTTTCTCCACAGAGACTTTCATCGCCCCTCTTGCCCTTCCCTACCCCTCCAGAGAGAAATAGTGAGTCATAAGAAGAGTGGCCTCATTCAATCCTCAGCATCAGGAATAAACTAGTATACACCTCAGTCCCCTCTTTTCCTTGTTTCTCGGGAAGCTCTCTGCAGTCTTTGACTGACTTGCGCTATGAGCACCAGTCCAGAGCACCGTCACATGGCAGCTAGGACATGAACCTTCAGCTTACTCAATAGAGGAGTCATCATACTTCATGAAGTCACTATACTTCATATCCAGTGAAGAATACTCCATTCTTCTCTGTATCTAAATTTTATCTAAATACCACTTATATCACATATTCATAAATAAAAACACCATGGAACCCACACTTTTTTTTTTTTTTAATTAGAGTGTCATCTTGCCCATTCCACTAGAATTGAATATCTATTCTATCAGGGACTTTTGCCTCTGTTTTTTGGTTGGATGAATGAATGAATAAAGAGATGAATTCCCACAAAGGACAGAATTGTTGAACAACTGTGAGATTCTTTTTATTCTCACACCAAGGACGGGAACTAGTAGACCATGTTCTTTGTTACGGACTATTCGTGCCTTTTTACTCATTCCTTCTCTCCCAGTCCTTTTCTTTATATCACGGCCCCTTGCTTTGCAGCAACACTGGTCATGATTCAGGCTACATAAAACTTTGTGCGCCTTTTTTCCATCTCTTGTCTTTGCCAACACCTTCAGAATTCCCATGGGACACCTGTCCCCCTTGCTCCCGATGAAGCTAGGTGCGGTATCAGAAGTTTACAGGCTCCTAGTCCTCTGTCTACCCCACTCCCCTCCCACCACTGCAACCCTTAACACACACTTGTGAAATACTTCTGTGTGACCATCTCATTATCCCCTCCCCTAAGCCATCCATGTTGGCTTTGTGCCATGGTGATAAATACCTGAGATAAATCAACAGACTGAAAAGAAGGTTTGGTTTTGCCTCCCAGTTTCAGAGGTGTTGGCTGAGCTCATTGCCTTTAGGCCCATGAGGAGGCAGTCCAACATGGCAGGAGTGGATAGTGGAGGAAGCTACTTGCCCCATGGCATCTGGAAACCAACAAGAGATGGGGGGGGGGGCTGGCATACCTCTTGAAAGCAGCACCACCTCTCAATAGTTGCATGGGATGGGAACTAAGTGTTCATTTCATGGACCTTCTGGGAGAGACCCAATGGCCAAAGTAAAGCCCTACCCTACTAAATGGTAGGCAGAAAGCACACCTTCTGGCCCCCAACATCTGGCACACGGTGATGGCTCAACCAGTGCTTATTGTTAGGATAAATAAAACATCTGAACACGAACTGCTATCGAATGCATGGTACAACACCATTCATTGTTTCTCCAGGCCTCAAGCTAGTGGGTGCCAAGTCTACACAGGACTGTTGCTGAAATGACCGTTTATCTGCTCCAGGCACATGCCCCTGTCTCTATTGGAACACCAGGAGGTCTTGTTTACAAAACTGCTAGGAAATTAGCTACCCTTGCTCTATGCTTTTTTGTGTGTCCTGATGAAAAGACAGTTTTGTTTTTGTTTTTCATTGAATGCATTAGCTGTTCTGGGATTGAATGCATGATGGGTGGAAAATGGCTGACCTAGAGTCAACTGCTAGGATGGCCAATGTTAGTATCTGTGTGAGTGTTTGTAAACATCTGGGCTCAAACTTCAATTGCCCTCTGAATGTTTGGCATCCTGTACTCTACATCTCAAAGATAATCTCTCTCAATTATTATTCTGGAATGATGTAGTCAGTTGAAAACAATAGGTGTTTTGTGACAGAGGGGCACTTATGGGACATTTAAAATAATAGGTAGTGAGCTCTCGGGCTAAAAGCTGTTATTTGATGGCACATCCTAAAATCACTGGTGGCTTACTGTGCAGAAAACAACACATCCCAAAGGCTTTCCTTCCTTGTTTTAAGAGAATGAGGGAAGTGGTCGATAATGAAAACAGAAGAAAAGAAAGAAAAAAACCATTGTAGAAAAAAATGTACACACTCTATAGAAGAAAAGCTGGCCACTTGAGGAGACTTGGAGGAAAGTAGCAATTGCTTGGGGACCCAGGAAAAAAGTTTTTACAAAAAGGAACTAAAATCTAGACATTCATCATCAAAATAGCTGCTCTAACTTATTTTATTTTAATTTTTATTGAAAATAGAGTCTTCTCTCATACAATACATCCTGCCAGTTTCCCCTCCCTCCACTCCTCCCAGCCCCTCCCCCGCCCCCACTCCCCTCTTAGCTAGGTCCCCTCACCCTCCATCTCTTCCTCAGAATAGAGCAGACCTCCAAGAGAAGACAGCCGGACAGGACAAAACAAGATACGAAAGACAAGGTGAAAGTCCTCACACTGAGTCTAGAGAAGAAGCACACCAGGAGGGAAAGAGTCCCGAGAGCAGGCAAGAGTCAGAGACACACCCATTCCCACTGTCAGCATCCCGCAAAAACACGGAGCTGGTCCCACACATGTATGCAGAGGTCCTGGTGAGACACATGCGGCCATGGGATTCGCCAGTCTCTTCGGGGAAGGACCCAATGGAGACCCCCAATTTAGACTCTGTCTCAGCATAAAGTAGTTTCTTTACACATAGCTTTCCTGCCTACTGCTGTTGGGATCTGCCACTAGGCCAGTCTTCCTCATGTCTGTATTTCTTGCACAAAATTCCCCACAACCCACAAAATTCAGGGGGATTGGCTGACTTACCATTCTTTTGGAAACAACAGTTAAGAGGTCTAAACCTGCACTAAGAGTCACTTCCCCCCTAAGACTGTCCCCTGCTCTCCGCAGCCAAGAGCTGTCAAGCCAAGAATGGGTTCTTTGCTCTCTGAGCGCTTGTCTGCCAGTCTCACCTAACTAGTCTTTTTGGAGTGTGGTGAATGTTCCATGTGTGAACCAGGGATTATGAGGGTCCCCACATTAACCAGAGAGCAAGCTGAGACTTCTTTATGTTCACTGGAGAACTACAGAATCTTCTCACAGCACAGGCTTGATGGGCACGGGGATGTTACAGGGGGGATAAGAGCAACCAGAAGCCTAGCCAGGCATAACCCTAGCCCTCAGGATGATGAAGCAGGGCTCTGATCAAGGCCACTCAGGGCTACATGGTGAGACCCTGTCACAAATGACAGAGAGGAGCCCCTGGAAGTCAATAGTGTTACTGATTCTTTCCCTGTGCCCCACATTAAGGAGAGGGTTCCCGTGTTGACTCTCACACCTGTTCTGCTGTCTTTAGACGACACACATGTCCTATGGTGCTTTAGACTGACGTCAGAAAGATTGCCATGTCTAGTGTCTAGTGTTACGACATCCATAAGCAGCTCACATGTCACAAGAAGGAAGGACTCCCCCAGCTGCCTGCCTTCAATGGATTTAAACGGACAGTTTTGTTTCAGCCTCCAGGAGAAACACAATGGGTTGAGACTCAGCTCTGGGGGCAGCACGCTAGATTCAAACATGACCTCAGCTAGGTCCTACAGGTTTCCTTAGGAGAACCGGCCCAGCTAATCCGGAACACAGACTTTCACTTACTCCACTCACCCTAATGGGGTAAATGAGCTGTGCAGCTAAGACAAGATCATTTCATGGATTGGTGTCCTTGTCCTTCCCTCTAACACCAACCTTTTTTTTTTAAGTTTTTGTCTTGCCCTTATTTATTTTAATTTTTGCAATTTTCTCCTCACACAAAACTGTTTGGCCAAGGACACATGAGATGAAGAGTCATTTAGTCACTCCACACACGCACATAAAAACATAATGTTGCCAACGCCTACACCATAGTAGCTTGCCTCCAAGTCTTGGCTGGCTCTCATCTGGGTCCATTAGCTTATTTTGAACATTTTCCAAGAAACTCATATACGGGGAGAGTTCCCTTCCTGAAAAGCCGATTTCCTCCTCCTGTGGTCACATTAGGAAGTGACACTGCCCCTGTCTCAGCAGGAGACTCAATATTGCAGTGTGACCCTCACTGAACTGTAAGAGATTCTCAGCAGAATCATCCTGAATCAGAAAGAAATCCCAACAGAGTATGGTAGACTCAGTTTTCCATAACAAACAAGCAGAGTTGAGAGGTAAGGGCTGGATGTCCTTGTCTTCCTCTAGGAAGCAATAGCCAGCCTTTTACTTCACTGATAAATCTCCCATTTTACTTTTTGACTTGCTTTGTTTTCATAAGTGTGATACTTAAATACGGCTCCTATCTAGTCAGTGACATAAAATAGAACATATTTTTCTTTTCTTCTTAGAAAATTGGGGCAAATGTTCAGCTTTGCCTTTAGTTCTGTGCACTCTTCATTCTAACAACAGCCATGGGCAACCGAGTACAAAGCTTTGAGGACAAGTAAGCCAGTACCCTCTGTTTACCAAATACAAACGTGAAGACTTGGCCATCTCACCGACATAAACATCTGTGCGTTTTAAATCAGAATTTACACAGTCTGAAATCCAGGCCTCTCGAGAGCATAGGAAATATTCACATCCGGCAGTCCCAGCACATCTGTCCTCAAAGCTGCTCTCTCTCTCTCCAGGCAGGTTTCCACAGCAGCAGCAGCCTGAGGCTCAGCAACTGCGACACAGCCAGCCACTGAGTTACCAGAACGCTTGGCGGCAGCAAGGAAGTTTAGGTTATTTTTATGTCTTCTTTGCAAAAAGGAACCAGGAAATACATCTATGAGAACCATTGCAGCTCAGCCCTCCTCTCCAGCCATAAGCTTAAAGGACTCAGGGTGATGTCATAGGCACAGTCCCCACAAAGAGCAGTTCGGGCAGTTCATGGTATCAGGTGCTTGGATTGATGCTACTCGGGCAGCGCAACAGTGAGGGACGTGTGTACTCAGCTACAGCCAAGGACTGTCAACTTCAAAATAAATTTATGTTCCAGTGTACACACATGTAGATATATAAAATAACAGATTATCAAAACACAGAATTTATTTAAGATAATAAAAGCCTAGGAATCTTACATAGCAATGAAGGGCACAACTCGGATTCACTTACATAAAAAACAAAACAAGCAAACGTTTTGGTACATTCAGCTGGAAAAACACACAAAACAAAGCAGGAGTCAGGCTGACTTAGGAAAGCAGAAATTTGCTATACTCTTAGAGCCCTGGTGGCCCTCTTGGCACAGTATTCGCTGCAGGTTGGCTTTATTCTTGGGCCAGAGCTCTTATTTCAGTCTCCTGAGAGGATGCCAGCCTCACCCTACCAAAACACCCCAGTGTCGCTCGAGGCTGAGCCTGTCTGTCACCATTTTGTGAAGCCTAACACACAGAGAATGACTTTCGTTAATCCGGGGGTTATCCCAAGAGGTGAAGGAAGGGTACAAAGAGAGGCATCTGCAGTCCTTTGAGGGAGGAAGGAGGGAGGGATAGTATTGAAAAGAATCCAGACATTTTTACCACAATAAGGCTTGACGATATGAACTGAAGGTTGATAATAAACATGTGTGTCCACAAAAACATCAGACTAGCCCTTGGATTGTCAGCTGCCCAAACCAGAAGGCTGCATGGGAGCTGGCTTTCCCAGGCCTTGCTTTACTAGAACTCTCTATCGGCACAGCCTTTACTCTCTGAGGATATGACTCAGAACTCCATCGCGGTTATGAAATGCATTCTGTGGCGTGTGAAATTCCCTTGCTTTGCATCTTTCATTTTGTCATCCAGAGTGGGCAGACGTCAGTGCTGGAAGCAGAGACCATGACAGATGCTGCTGGCTGACTCCCCAGTGTTCAGTCTACCTCTCTCCCTCCAGAACCTTAATTTTGTCCAAGGAGGAACTTTTAGCTGAGGAGGAGGGGGTGAGTGAACGGAAGTGCCGTGAAGGGAGGTTACAAGGCAAAAGCCACAGAGTGTGAGACCTAACGCAAAAGGAGCCACCATGCTGGCCAGCCCTGCCTGCCCCTGGGCTGTCATTTGAGAATAAGTAAGCTACATTTGCATTTGCGTAAGTCATCCTAGACGGGTTTTTGTTATAGGCCATGGAACACAGCACTGCACCAAGGAATTTTCACAACCACCTTGATAGTGAGATAGTGAGAATTTGAGGTCTCCTGGCCTCCCAACCAATGACAGATGCAATACTAGGTTCTGTCTGTCCTCTGAATACCACACACACACACACACACACACACACACACACACACACACACACGCACGCACGCACGCGCACACACTTTCACACACTTTCACTTGCTACTTACACTGTTGAGTCTTATTGTGGTAGGAATGTGTGGATCCTGTTCCAATTTTTCTAAGCCAGGCTGGCAGTACATACCTGTAATCCCAGTACTTGAAGATCAGGGGTTCTGGGTAATCCTCAACTACAAAGCTGAATTCAAGGCCAGTCTGGGCTACATGAGGTCCTGGCTTCAAAAAGTAAAACAAAGCAAATGCCTGCTTTCTTTCTCAGCAATAGGTTATTTAAATGGCTTGATCTATTGTCAAATTATAGTTCAAGTGGTGGCAGAGCATTCATTTCCAAACCCTTCTTTTTCTTTGCTTTTTCTTTTTTCTAAATCAAGCCTTCCCTTACTGCAGCAAAGGCCACTTGGTTTATTTCAATACAATCCCTCTCCAGGGTGTCTAAGGGAGAGTCAGCCCTCTTCCCAAATTCAGTTGCAGAGGAAGCTTCCTCCTTGATTTTTTTCATTCACTGAGCTATTAAAAGCTATCAGAGCTCCCATGAAAGTGCAAATAATTTACCAGCCAAGAAGGAACCATACCAAAGATTGATTCCAGGGGGATTAAGGGTTTATCTGTGAAAAGCAAAAAGGCTTTAAATGTTTAGAGGGAGATAAAAAAAAAAATAATATCTTTCTGACCTTGAAAATGGGAAAGGAGTCTTTAAGGCATATAAATGTTAACCATACAAATAAAGATTGCCATATTTGCAAAGGTAATGTTAAGGTGTGATAAAGAAATTTAAAAGGAGGGGCTTGTGACCTGGCTCAGCAGATAAAGTCACTGGCCACCAAGGTTGGGGTCCTGCCTCTTTCCCCAGGAAGGACAGCATCCTCCACATGTGTGCTGTACGTGGCAGGCACATGGGCCCCACCCACCACGACCCCCAAAATAAATGTAATACTTTAAACAAACAAACAAACAAAGCAGACAGGCCAAAACCATGATCAATCATTAAGAAAAAACCAACATAACATCATCAAAGCAAGCAACAGATCCAACAGGCATGCCATGGAGGAGAAAGGCGGGCATGGTGAATGCACAGATGAAAAAATGAGCAACTGCATATGTGTCATCATGAAAATGCAAATTAAACTTCAACGTGGGCGTAAATTGATAGCAGCACAGAATTTCATCCTACGGAATAGGGGGCTCACACACCCTTCTGAGCAAATCAGCTTTCTCCTGACAATGTCCAGTGCCTTGGCTAACCTGCCTGATGTGTGCCCTCCATGATTCAGGTAGAATCGACATTGCCAGGGCAACTCGGTTAAGGGCTGTGAACACCGGTTAGGTCGTGGGTCTAGCACCCTTCTGAAAAGGCTTCATGCACAAGTCCTCTTGTCCTGCCCATCTACTGTTTTGCTGCCCCCTCGTAAGGATGCTGACCATCCACTATGGAAACAAAGATGGGACCACCAGACTCTGAATCTTCTGGCACATTTGCCTTGTGCTGTCTGGTCTCCACAACTGTGGGAAATTCATCTTGTTATTTATAAATTACGTAGTTTAGGACATTTTTTTTTTTTTTTACATAGTAATACAAACTGACTGATACAACATGATGAGGTTTTTTTTTTTTTTGCATATTTGCACTAGGATATATGTATGGTGTTTTTTAACACCTTTATTCAAAATACTAAGAAGCTAGACTTATCAATGATAACTGTCAACAGAACAAAACAATGCCATATTTATTCAGTGAAATACTAGACAACCAGGAATAACTCTATATAACATCCTGGGCAGGGGGATTTAGAAGCATAGTAAATGACAGAAATAGAATCATCTGATTATGAATGATGACTTTTAAATAAATAAGACCGAAGGACAGCAAAACCAAACAGCGTTTTGCTTAGGCAAACTCATATTCTGCGAATTTTTATAGCTCGACATGCCTTTGTCATACGTATATATGTTCTTGTAGCCATCTGTGTACTTAAGATACAGAAAGGTTCCACAGAAACCCAGAACCCTACCCTCCACCACTTTACAACCCATCCATTCCTGGAGACATCTCTAGCTCCTCCCTTTGTATGTCTGTCACTCATAGAATGTTAACACATACGGCCATGCAGTGTGCGGTACTGTTTTTGTTCTGTTTGTTTGTCTTTTAACATATATCCAGCAGTGGTTTTGAAATTCACCCAAGTTGTTGCGTATGTCAACAGTTTATTCCTTTTCCTACCTGAGTGGTATTCCACAGAATGAACATGCCATGGCTCGCTTAACCTCTTACCCGTTGTTTTGAATTTGGGACTTTTATAAGAGCTACTAAGGACAGTTATGCACAATATTTTTTATGTGTCTGTTTCAATTGGTTTAGGGTCAATACTCCAGGCAGTCACTTCCAGGTCACACAGTAAGTGCATGCTCACATTTAAGAAACAGTCACAGTGTTTTCCAGAGGACTGAGCAAGAACGGAAGACAGCCTGGAGTGTTACATCCTCACCAGCATTTGGCAGCATTGTTACTAGTGTTTATTTCTGAGGAAGGCTGCCTCATGCTGGCCTTCATTCCATTTTCCCAGTAGAAAGAGTGCACTCCTTAACACTGAAGTCGGGCCCTTGGGTTTCCTAAGCGCCTGCTGAGTGTCGAGTCCTCTGCGTAGCCCAGGTGTCTCTTGCCAGGTTCACACTCAGCTGATTTCACTCATCTCCTCATCTTTCAGTCTCTTGTCTTACTTTGGATACAGTCAGATCTCGTGTGTGTGTGTGTGTGTGTGTGTGTGTGTGTGTGTGTGTGTGTGATACTTAAGGACTCTGCAGTAGCCCATGGAAGGTTTTGTCCTGAAGGCTTTGCTCTATTTTCTGCATTTAAGATGTTTGGTAAGTATTCCATATGTTCTTTTCCCTGTCTTAATAACAAGGTAAAATATTCCATATGTCCAAAAGTGATTATAAGTAAAACTGAATATTTAACTTTGGTGTTCATGTATATATACAACATATAGTAGTTGATATTTACTGAGGTTTTTTTTTTTTCTTTTATTCTGAAAACTTGATGAACTGCACTCCTTGGTTCTAGGGTTCGTTTGTTCATTTTATTTGTTGGTTTGGTTTTTTGGTCGATACCCTTGGATTTTCCCAGTAGGCCGTCATGGCTTCTGTAAGTGGGAAGAGCTCTCTTTCGTCCCTTCCTGTCCTACATGATTTTATTGCCTCCTCTTGCCTCCCTACACCATGGCAGATTCCTGTGCTGTGCTGAAGGAGCTGTGAGGGGTGCAGTTATGGTGTTCCTGACCACAGGAGGAGGAAGGAGTCAGTCTCTCACTGCCAAGTTACGTTAGTTGCAGGAGCTTGCACATTTCCCATGGTCTTTATCCTAAATGGTTGTTGAATTTTGTCAAATGACTTTTGTGCATCTGTTAACATGACTAGGATCTTTTCTTTAGACTCTTTAATACGTTTTCATCCAATACAGAGTTTTCTGTTGGTAGTCCTCAGTGTGTGAACATGTCTGCTCTAGCTGCTGTGTCCTGAAGGGTGATGCTCTGCAAACAATCTCAGCTGCAGGCAAGCTGACTAACCTCGTTCACTGCTTGAAGAATCACTTCTCTTACTTCATTTAAAGATAACTGGCGGTTACTTGTCTTAAGGTGATCCCTTGTGTTAGTCATTTTTTGAGAATTCATTTGCCCTTTTAACTCTGTATATTGATATCTCTGGGAAAAGTTGGGTAGTTTTTGGACATTGTTCCTCTGAGTGCCTCTCAGCCTCATCCTCTCCCATCCCTCCCTCCAGCCTCCAGACGTGGGATGTCAGATAGTCACCATACCCACGGTCTTAGTCCTCCTTCTATTGCTGTGATGAAACATCATGACCAAAGAAAGCCACTTGGGGGAAAAAGATTTACAAGGCTTACACACCTCCATATCACTGTCCATTGTCAAAGGAGGTCAGGACAGACACTTAAGGCAGAAACTGGAGCAGAGGCCGTGGGGACAGTGCTGCTGACTGGCTTGTTCCTTGTAGCCTGCTTTTCTTTTTTATATATATATATAAACTCAGGACCAACTCTCTGGCACCTTCTTCAGTGGGCTCGGCCTGTTCACATCAATCATTAATTGAGAAGGTTCCCTACAGACTTGCCTGTAGACCAATCTGATAGACATTTTCTAGCTTGTATTGAAGTGATAGAAAACTAACCAGGACATACCTACCCTGTGTGTCCATAAGGCTGTCACATCAAAGCAATACTTTTTTTTTTAAGTTATGAAATGAAGCCACTCCTGCCTACTTCCTGGGAACCAAAGACATCAATAGGTAGGAAAGGGGCCCAATCGCCATGTGTTTTGTATTTGGAAAAGGCTTCCCGGGGACTTCCTACCTGAGCATGTATGTTCTGGCTTTCATTCCAGGGCAGGAAGTTGAGGCAGCAATGGGCAGGGTGTCAGCATTCAGCAGCAATTTATTACAGTGCCGTGCTTTCTTCTTCCAGCCCCAGAGCAGTCCGGCTTGTCTCCAGCCTTCCAGCTGTCTCAAGCCCCAGCTGTTCACATGGACTTTTTACTTTCCTCTCCCATGGGATCTGCTCCCTTCAGACCCCTGTTTACCTGCTCTCTGATTCGGTTCAGCAACTGTACATCTCTTGCATGTGATGATTTCCTAACTCAGTTTTGTGACCAGAGCCCCTGACCCTACTAAATACACCACTCAGACATTCTAATGGGTTCACATGCACTCAGGTTTTTATTGCTATCCTGGCTAGCAGAATCCAGATCTTTCTTCTCCACAAGACAGAGGTGAGGAAGATTGATTTTAAAGACCCAGACCCTTCTCTCTAGGACACATTTCCCAGAGGTCACTGGCTGCTTTGCCTGTGAGCCTCTTCTAAGCCAGCACAAGGAGGCAGGAAGATAAATGGGTGGGAGGACAAATTAACACTGCAAAGCTTGATAAATACTAACATCAAATACTAAAAATAACCAGACAGCAGGAGTCTGCTTTTAGGAATTTCATTTGTGCCTTTGTGTTGGGGCCTCAGGGAGGAAGAGAGAGAGAGTACACTTTGGAGGCAGAAGAGATTCAGCAGGGAGTCCCACCCCACCCCCTCCATGAAATCTCTCTCTCTCCCTCCCTCCCTTCCTTCCTCCCTCTCTCTCTCTCTCTCTCTCTCTCTCTCTCCCTCTCTCTCTCCCTCTCTCTCCCTCCCCCCCTCTCTCTCTCCCTCTCTCTCATTTCTGCAGGTCTATAAGAAGCTCCCTCCCAGGGCTGCACACAGCACCTCTACTCTTGCAAGAAGAAAGGCAAAGTGGCTGCGAAATCGCAGGCTTGACCGCACCTTCTTTTCCCTATCTGCAGAACTTCCAACTGTCCCCAGAGAGCGGAAGGGTGATTGGGACTGAGGTCTATCTATCGATGAGTCCCTGTTACCTAAGTGTGACATGGCAAGGCCCCCGATCCAACAGACACAGTCTGCATGATGGGAACAACTCCAGATCAGGACTCCACAAGACTGCAAACACGCCTACCCCTAGGCATGCCTGCCACACAAGTTTCTAGATGGCAGATGTGGATAAATGGCCCTGATCGTTCCAAGACCAGAATCTCTGGGTTAAAGAAAACAGAGAAGAGTAGCCTATTTAATTCTGCTGCTGCTATTTCCCTCTCCCTGGTGAGCAATTCCACCTGCTGTGAGTCGATATGGATTGCTAGAATAGAAAGAAAACACAAGTGGAAGGAAACAAAGCACTCTCTCTTGGATGAGCTACCAGTGCCCCTGAATTCATCATATTGCTCCTGCAATGAGCAAATGGCGTATTTTGAACCTGAGTCTTTCCTTCTGTTCCCCAGTTTTGCCTCCATCTCATTCCCTCTCATTGACCCAGTCTAGCTGAGAGCAAAGGGGCTTTTCCATGTCCTTCTCTCCTCTTAAAGTCACACCTGTATCTGTTTCCTCCTGTGTCCTTCACGAGTCTGAGAAACACAATGAGCAGGGCACATCCTCCCTGCAAATGTCAACCCACCATTTACTTGTAAACCCCCTTCCAGGGCACCCATGTCTCTCCACCACCCCTTTACCATTTTGAGTCTGCCTCTGCCTCTTCCTCAGCCTCTTTGAGTCCTGATGGTACAGCTTCTTCTCTGCTACCTTTACAAGTATTGCTCTCCTCCTGCTTCCTAGTAGGACCCTACTTCTTCAGCCTTAGCAGCCAGCTCTCCAGTCTCTTTCCACAAGCTGCCTCGGGATTCCCAAACTGTGCAATGCAGTGGCCTTGACCATCCACTCCATACTCTCCACTATCTCGTGCTTCTTGTTTCCATGGCAATACAACATCCTGGGTTTTCCTGGGACCTGTGTGTCATTCCCTGGCTCACTACTGTCTCCTGTGCCCCCTTCCTGGGACCTGTGTGTCATTCCCTGGCTCACTACTGTCTCCTGTGCCCCCTTCCTGGGACCTGTGTGTCATTCCCTGGCTCACTACTGTCTCCTGTGCCCCCTTCCTGGGACCTGTGTGTCATTCCCTGGCTCACTACTGTCTCCTGTGCCCCCTTCCTGGGACCTGTGTGTCATTCCCTGGCTCACTACTGTCTCCTGTGCCCCCTTCCTGGGACCTGTGTGTCATTCCCTGGCTCACTACTGTCTCCTGTGCCCCCCTTCCTGGGACCTGTGTGTCATTCCCTGGCTCACTACTGTCTCCTGTGCCCCCTTCCTGGGACCTGTGTGTCATTCCCTGGCTCACTACTGTCTCCTGTGCCCCCTTCCTGGGACCTGTGTGTCATTCCCTGGCTCACTACTGTCTCCTGTGCCCCCTTCCTGGGACCTGTGTGTCATTCCCTGGCTCACTACTGTCTCCTGTACCCCCTTCCTGGGACCTGTGTGTCATTCCCTGGCTCACTACTGTCTCCTGTACCCCCTTCCTGGGACCTGTGTGTCATTCCCTGGCTCACTACTGTCTCCTGTGCCCCCTTCCTGGGACCTGTGTGTCATTCCCTGGCTCACTACTGTCTCCTGTACCCCCTTCCTGGGACCTGTGTGTCATTCCCTGGCTCACTACTGTCTCCTGTACCCCCCTTCCTGGGACCTGTGTGTCATTCCCTGGCTCACTACTGTCTCCTGTGCCCCCTTCCTGGGACCTGTGTGTCATTCCCTGGCTCACTACTGTCTCCTGTGCCCCCTTCCTGGGACCTGTGTGTCATTCCCTGGCTCACTACTGTCTCCTGTACCCCCTTCCTGGGACCTGTGTGTCATTCCCTGGCTCACTACTGTCTCCTGTACCCCCCTTCCTGGGACCTGTGTGTCATTCCCTGGCTCACTACTGTCTCCTGTACCCCCTTCCTGGGACCTGTGTGTCATTCCCTGGCTCACTACTGTCTCCTGTACCCCCTTCCTGGGACCTGTGTGTCATTCCCTGGCTCACTACTGTCTCCTGTGCCCCCTTCCTGGGACCTGTGTGTCATTCCCTGGCTCACTACTGTCTCCTGTGCCCCCTTCCTGGGACCTGTGTGTCATTCCCTGGCTCACTACTGTCTCCTGTGCCCCCTTCCTGGGACCTGTGTGTCATTCCCTGGCTCACTACTGTCTCCTGTGCCCCCTTCCTGGGACCTGTGTGTCATTCCCTGGCTCACTACTGTCTCCTGTGCCCCCCTTCCTGGGACCTGTGTGTCATTCCCTGGCTCACTACTGTCTCCTGTGCCCCCTTCCTGGGACCTGTGTGTCATTCCCTGGCTCACTACTGTCTCCTGTGCCCCCTTCCTGGGACCTGTGTGTCATTCCCTGGCTCACTACTGTCTCCTGTACCCCCTCCCTGGGACCTGTGTGTCATTCCCTGGCTCACTACTGTCTCCTGTACCCCCCTTCCTGGGACCTGTGTGTCATTCCCTGGCTCACTACTGTCTCCTGTCGTCCCCCCTTCCTGGGACCTGTGTGTCATTCCCTGGCTCACTACTGTCTCCTGTGCCCCCTTCCTGGGACCTGTGTGTCATTCCCTGGCTCACTACTGTCTCCTGTACCCCCTTCCTGGGACCTGTGTGTCATTCCCTGGCTCACTACTGTCTCCTGTGCCCCCTTCCTGGGACCTGTGTGTCATTCCCTGGCTCACTACTGTCTCCTGTACCCCCTTCCTGGGACCTGTGTGTCATTCCCTGGCTCACTACTGTCTCCTGTGCCCCCTTCCTGGGACCTGTGTGTCATTCCCTGGCTCACTACTGTCTCCTGTGCCCCCTTCCTGGGACCTGTGTGTCATTCCCTGGCTCACTACTGTCTCCTGTACCCCCTTCCTGGGACCTGTGTGTCATTCCCTGGCTCACTACTGTCTCCTGTGCCCCCTTCCTGGGACCTGTGTGTCATTCCCTGGCTCACTACTGTCTCCTGTGCCCCCTTCCTGGGACCTGTGTGTCATTCCCCCCCCTGGCTCACTACTGTCTCCTGTGCCCCCTTCCTGGGACCTGTGTGTCATTCCCTGGCTCACTACTGTCTCCTGTGCCCCTTCCTGGGACCTGTGTGTCATTCCCTGGCTCACTACTGTCTCCTGTACCCCCTTCCTGGGACCTGTGTGTCATTCCCTGGCTCACTACTGTCTCCTGTGCCCCCTTCCTGGGACCTGTGTGTCATTCCCTGGCTCACTACTGTCTCCTGTGCCCCCTTCCTGGGACCTGTGTGTCATTCCCTGGCTCACTACTGTCTCCTGTACCCCCTTCCTGGGACCTGTGTGTCATTCCCTGGCTCACTACTGTCTCCTGTGCCCCCTTCCTGGGACCTGTGTGTCATTCCCTGGCTCACTACTGTCTCCTGTGCCCCTTCCTGGGACCTGTGTGTCATTCCCTGGCTCACTACTGTCTCCTGTACCCCCTTCCTGGGACCTGTGTGTCATTCCCTGGCTCACTACTGTCTCCTGTGCCCCTTCCTGGGACCTGTGTGTCATTCCCTGGCTCACTACTGTCTCCTGTGCCCCCTTCCTGGGACCTGTGTGTCATTCCCTGGCTCACTACTGTCTCCTGTGCCCCCTTCCTGGGACCTGTGTGTCATTCCCTGGCTCACTACTGTCTCCTGTACCCCCTTCCTGGGACCTGTGTGTCATTCCCTGGCTCACTACTGTCTCCTGTGCCCCTTCCTGGGACCTGTGTGTCATTCCCTGGCTCACTACTGTCTCCTGTGCCCCCTTCCTGGGACCTGTGTGTCATTCCCTGGCTCACTACTGTCTCCTGTGCCCCCTTCCTGGGACCTGTGTGTCATTCCCTGGCTCACTACTGTCTCCTGTACCCCCTTCCTGGGACCTGTGTGTCATTCCCTGGCTCACTACTGTCTCCTGTGCCCCCCTTCCTGGGACCTGTGTGTCATTCCCTGGCTCACTACTGTCTCCTGTGCCCCCTTCCTGGGACCTGTGTGTCATTCCCTGGCTCACTACTGTCGTGCCTCTGGCCCCCTTCCTGGGACCTGTGTGTCATTCCCTGGCTCACTACTGTCTCCTGTGCCCCCTTCCTGGGACCTGTGTGTCATTCCCTGGCTCACTACTGTCTCCTGTGCCCCCTTCCTGGGACCTGTGTGTCATTCCCTGGCTCACTACTGTCTCCTGTGCCCCCTTCCTGGGACCTGTGTGTCATTCCCTGGCTCACTACTGTCTCCTGTGCCCCCTTCCTGGGACCTGTGTGTCATTCCCTGGCTCACTACTGTCTCCTGTGCCCCCTTCCTGGGACCTGTGTGTCATTCCCTGGCTCACTACTGTCTCCTGTGCCCCCTTCCTGGGACCTGTGTGTCATTCCCTGGCTCACTACTGTCTCCTGTGCCCCCTTCCTGGGACCTGTGTGTCATTCCCTGGCTCACTACTGTCTCCTGTGCCCCCCTTCCTGGGACCTGTGTGTCATTCCCTGGCTCACTACTGTCTCCTGTCACCCCCCTTCCTGGGACCTGTGTGTCATTCCCTGGCTCACTACTGTCTCCTGTGCCCCCTTCCTGGGACCTGTGTGTCATTCCCTGGCTCACTACTGTCTCCTGTGCCCCCTTCCTGGGACCTGTGTGTCATTCCCTGGCTCACTACTGTCTCCTGTGCCCCCTTCCTGGGACCTGTGTGTCATTCCCTGGCTCACTACTGTCTCCTGTGCCCCCTTCCTGGGACCTGTGTGTCATTCCCTGGCTCACTACTGTCTCCCTGTGCCCCCTTCCTGGGACCTGTGTGTCATTCCCGGGCTCACTACTGTCTCCTGTGCCCCCTTCCTGGGACCTGTGTGTCATTCCCTGGCTCACTACTGTCTCCTGTGCCCCCCCTTCCTGACCACTGTAGAAATGGGGGCATCACCACTGCCTACAGTTGCCAGACCGAAAAAAAAAATATTAAATTTGAATTTTACATCAATATCAAATGATTTTTAGTATGTCTAAAATTCTGTATGGGAATTTTTAGACTAAAACAGTATATTCTTTTCTATCTGAAGCTCAATTGTGGGCCCCCTACTCTCTACTCTGACAACCAGTGTAGTTGTTTCCCTGGGGTTCATCTCTAATCCACCCCCCCTTCCAGTGGCCAACTCTTGGTAACCATCGCTCTCAAATCTACCTTCCCTTCCACATTCCTGCAACTGTAGATTTGAGCTCATCATCAGATCCTACCAGTCCTTTGAAACTGGCTTCAATTAGCTCTTTCCATTCTTTTTACCTGTAACCCCCCAAACATGAGCACTGACTGAGCACCCTAAAGTCTAAGGGGAGGGTACTGCTCCCTTGGTCAAAGAAGGTCTTCATCCCAGCCAGTGTGCAGAATATCTCACAACCTGACCTCTCTCAGCTCATCTCCAAGTGGCCACCTTGGGACACAATCTAAGGCCTTCCTCTGTCTATTGGTTCACATTCAGTCTGTAGATCACTTTTAAAGGGACATATATAGTGGGGGCAAATCCATACTATTTGCTGGACTTATTAACAGAGAACTTTCAACTACTTCCTCTCAGTTGAAGTATTATAATAATCCTGTTTGGTGAAGGCTTGATACCATTTAAGGAGGGAAAGCCCAGCTCATCAATTTCATTGCCAAAATGAAAGGTTAAGGAACTTAATCTCAGACCATCAGCTAGTAAGTGGCTGAACTAGAATCAAAAACCCGGGTCTTCCAAGCCTTGGTGAGCTGTACTTTGTCTTCATGTCTCTTCCACTGTAGAACACACCAAGCATAGGGTCTTTGGCCTGTATAATCCATGTTTGTGTGTCATTAGATCAGGCTGGACAGACAGGATAGAATTAGACTTGGATGCTCGATTCTCCTGCCCCAGCCTCCTAAGTGCTGAGCGTACCACAATGCCCAGTTTAGGTTAGATAGCTTGATTCCTGAAGGATTCATAACTGAGATGTTGGGTGGGGAGAAATTAGCATGCAGGGAAAGATGAAGAGTGAAACAGCATCTGCCCCATGATGAAGGTCTGCAGCAAGTGAAGAGTTAACAGAAGCAGAGGAAGGTACCTGCCATTGAGTGAGTGGAAAGGGCTCCTGTAAGCCAAGGCCGAGAAGAAACTCCAGAAGGTCAAGGGCAAACTTGACTCTTTACTGATTTGCCCAAGCCTGGCCTGTTGTGGGATTTCAATCTGTTTAGCCAATGATTTGGGGGTCAGTGAGTCCTAGGGTGTGGTCTTGTCTGCCTATGTGACAACTTAAAAGCTGAAGGACGAAGGTGAGCTGGTTCTCTTGCTCTGGCTCTTGCTTGGTGTGAGGGACACCTAAAGGGGCAGAGAGGCAGTGAGGGATCAGCTGCAGCTTCATCCATTCTCTGTATTTTATGAGTTTGTCCTTTTCATTGCAACCCTTATTAATCAGGCTTTTTTTTTTTTTTTAAATACCCTTTGTGAGTTGACGCATTCCCGTCCCTCTTGGTACAAAACAACCCATCACAATTAGATGAAAACAAATGTAGTGAAAGTGTGTGCTTCTCAAACTCTCTGACTTTTCTGGATTCCATACTTCAGAAAACTCAAGTCAAATCTACGGTTTCCGTTTCCAGTGGGTCCTGGGTGCCACCAGGACTGTGTTACCAGACAGTGACTCATCGGGCCACGGAGGTGGGTGAGAAGGGTGAAGAGGAGTAGGGAGAGAGGAAGCAATCACTTCATTTCCCACACAGAGCTGGGGAGCTTGTAGCAAGGGCTCCACTTTGAGGATTCACACCTCCTTCGACCCTAAGCACCAGCCCACATGAGAAGCTCTATAATGAGATACACAACTGATACATTCAAGCATTCAAAATACTCGGATGTGCAAAGTTTCGCAGCTGGTCACGGGTTCATAATAGCTATGTGCCTCTTTCGTAGGGGAGATGCTATGCCATGCTGAGAGTCTGCAGGGCAGCACAGCTCCCCCATCCTTCCAAACAGAGCATCTTAA
This sequence comes from Phodopus roborovskii, assembly GCF_943737965.1. NCBI lineage: Eukaryota > Metazoa > Chordata > Mammalia > Rodentia > Cricetidae > Phodopus > Phodopus roborovskii. The sequence continues at coordinate 47,642 of NW_026125361.1, read as the reverse complement.
AGACTCCTCTGGCAATTTTAACTACACAATAATAGAAAACACCCCAGGCAGGGTGTGAGAGACCAATCTTGTAAACAGCGGGATGGGAAGGTGTAAACAAGAATGAAAAGAAAACATCCACCCTTTAAAAAATGCTGCTTTTGGTGAGGGAATAGGAATAAACCTAGTCACAAATATCATGGAACAAAAGCTCAGAGCAGTGTTAAATCACACACCAGGTGGCTGTGAGGATACATCCCAATCTGCCAGCCCCTCCCCTTTGGCAGGAGGCTTGCTTTTACATCCTTCTAATTTTATATGCTCAGGCTGGAGAGTTTGCTTCTCTTTCCAAGCAACATGACCAGCATTTTCAGGGAGTTTGCAACTTTACTAAATCTCTTCTTCCTTTACTGATCCCAGAATCATTAATTTGGAGCATCACAAGCCATGGCAGGTCCACCTTCCTTTGCAATGCTGTCACATGCAATAAAAATACATTCATACACTCATACTGAATTCTCCCATAATTCTTCTTGTAATCAAGACACTTCATCCTTTCAAACAAGTCCACTGTCGACAAAGTGTGCACCCTTTACAGTGGCTGGGGGTAAAAAAAGAGTGAGTGGACACTGGCTTTGAAGACATATAGACCACAGGAGAAGAGAGAATTGGAAACACGTGGTTTCAATCAAGGAGGAAGCCACCTTTATCCCTCAGCTGCAGTGACAGCACACATGCTAAATGAGCGTTTACAGGAGGCCATAATTTTGAACAAGGCAACATAGTAAACCTACACAGACCAGATCATAACAGAGCTACTCATGTTAAGTATTATGTAAACAGACTGAAGCCTGAAATGTGTTAGGAGGAGGGGGAAGGAAGAGGAGGAGGAAGAGGAAGCAGAGGAGGAGGAAGAAGAGGAAGAGGAGGAGAAAAAGGAGGAGGAATGTGATGATGAGGATGATGAAGGTGAGGAGGAGCAGGAGAAAGAAGAGGAGGAAGAAGATTGTTGATTAAAGATATCCATAGCAACCAATCAGAAAAGGGTGGTTTGTATGAGCAGGCACGATGGGGATACCCCTCTATTTCTACCCTATAAGATTAGGAAGAACAAGAACTCTGTCCTTTGCTTCTTATTTCCTTCTGCCCCACCCCCACATAAAGTCACCCCCCCTCACCCCACTGGAAACCCGGTTTACTTCACAGAATGGGATGCTACCTGGCTCTAGAATCATGAAGCAGTCAGACCTGCCTCCAAACAAAACCGCCGTAACTTTGTCTTTGGCATCTCCCCCTTGTGCTGTCTACCAGGTGCTTCCAAGAACAGGTCACGGATGAAAGAGGTACCCATGGATGAACAAGCACAGCCATGGACCAACATCCAAAGCTTCCCAGGAGGAGGAGAGTGCTGTTCTCTGACACCCACCCATCTTCACTGCTCAGTAGACATGCTAGGCCTCAACCTCCAAACTGCCAGGCTCACATTTATTACTGACAGAACTGTGTCGTGTGTGTTTGGTTGTACCAAGAAGGTGGTATCGCTGAATTTCCTAGCACCCTGTGGGGTGCGTTCTGAAGGGTTAGAGATAAAGATAAACAAATCGCCAAGCATCTCAGAAGTTTTTCCAAGGACTTAGTTAGTAGGCAGGAAAACCGAGAGTGGAAGCCAGGGTTGCAAGATGAGAAAAGCTTTCGGTTCCAGTCAGCCTCAGCCCATGTGTCTTGAAGCCATCCTGTCCTATGAGTTTGATTTCTGAGGACATAGTTCACTTAGGACGGCTAATTTTCAGTTGGAATCCCCTCAAGGACAAGATCCAGAGGCTGAGATGTAGACGATATCAGTAGTCAGGCATCTGTACTGGCCTGTCCTTGGGGTTCTGAAAGGATATACCCTCAGCTGCAGCCACTAAGAGCACCACCTGTGCACACTCACTATGTTCCCTTTTAAAGAGGCCCTGCCCATCTCCTCCTCTCTCTCTCTGCTTCTTTGCCTGTCTCTCCCCACCTCTGTGCCTCTCTCTTCTCTCCTGGTTGCTCTTGCTCTTGTCCCCAGAGGCCCGACTCTTCTCCCCCCCCTCTCTCTTTTTTCCCATTCACTTTGCCCCAATTAAAAATCCCTCTACTGAACCTTTGTCACATAGTGTCTTTCTCTTGTGAGCCATTTTTAAAAATGACAACAGAAGAGATGCCTGGAAAGAAAGGCGGGGCTCCAGGATGGGTAGAAAAGAAAGATGGGTTAGTTCCAAGGGCAGGTATGGATTCTTTGCTGGGCCTACCCCTGCTCGCACTCCTGAAATGGGGGAAAGTTGTACTGTACTCCATTGTAAGAAACACTGTTAGATAAGTGAAGAAGGAGAAAGAGGAGGAGGAAGAGGAGAAGAAACAAGAACGAGGACTGGTAACATCAGTACTTCGGACACTGGGCATATTGTTAAAGACAAGCAAACTTCAAAGTCCTTACTTTCAATGACCTTATGATTCTTGGAGAGAAACTGTCCCAACAGTAAGATAAGCATGAGAAAGATGGGGCAGGAAGTTCAAGAATCTCTGTGTAACTTGAACTTTGGGAAAGGAGAGCTCAGATTTGGAGGAGGTGATGTCAGCTCTACTGGAGACGCAAGTCTCGGGGGCAGTATCAGATAAAGAGAAATAATAAATGAGTTGATCAGTGTCTGTCTTGCTTTACAATGTAAGCCTGCACTGCCTGACCCAATTGCTACTTGGGCACTTTCAAAGGAGGAAATCCAACTTGGACTTAATCACCAACAAGCAAAATGCCATTAGTGTGTGCCAGAAGCAAAAACCTGATGGCAGATGTATTGTAGAAGTATTACTAACACAATGCCACACACAAAACCTAATGGTCATTGCTTCAACCATCAGCTAAACACATCTAGAATTGCAGTAGCAGGCAAGTTATCAGATTTATATGTTAAGATGTGTGCCAAATAAACCGGAGGACATGGTTAGGCGAGCCCATGCCCCACCCAGTAACAAAACACATGGAAGAATTGAAGTGACACCATATGTCAGGAGATGAGAGACATTCTAGACCGTTCCACTGGAGGCAGCCTGTGGAAGACTCTCCCGGAGATATATACACACACACCCCTGGGCAAGCTTACACTTGCCCCAGGCAGGAAAGGTTACTTGTATTTACCTTCACTTATTGTCTATATGTTTTTCAAAGACACCTTTGTTTAGTTCCCACAAAGAAAACAACCCCAAAGTAGGAAGGGAGGAAACATTGACCTTTTGGTGATCAATGAGTTATATCACCAGTAGCCACAGTCTATGAGGCATTACTCTGAAAAACAGACAACGTCTACAGCCCTAGGCTTACTGTGAATGACAGGGAAATGGGGAGGAGACTTAGACAGGAGGGAAGGGAAGCAGAGGAATCTTGGGAATCCATTCTCCTGCAAGTGTCTTAACTGAATGACTTCCAATATGCATGCATTTCCCCTTAGCCACACAGTCAAGGCAGCTGCAGATCTGAGACCTAAATAACAAAGGCCTCTTGTTTGTGTCCCCTCATAGCTCTTAGTGACCTCTTTGGAGACGCTCTGGACAGTGATCATGCGACCCAAGCCCACCCACAGTCCTGAGTTTATTTGTAACCAAGCATCGCTGGCAGGTGGCTTCTGATGCCTAAATATGTGATAGGGTTTTCCAGTGATTTGGTTTTATACAGAGCCAGCAGACCAAAGTTAGAAAACAAAACAACCAAGATGCCAAAGACACAGGTGGTACTCGCAGTAATTAGTGGAACAACATGGTAGCACCAGCATTTCTGGATGAAAAGAGGACTCTGAATTGACATAAAATTGAGTATCCAATATATTTAAAATACGCGAACATATGCAAAGCATGACACACACAACTCTAATGGTATCATATCGTTGGTTAGTCATTAGTGGACAGACGTTTGAAATGAAAGATAAAAAACTCAGGCTCAAAATGAATAACCATGAAAAACTGGCAATGTTATTATATTATCTGAACTTTGATGGAGTGAGTTCTTAAAATTCATAATCATGGTTCCCATAGAATTAAGAGCATATTTACATGCAAATTTATGTGCTTAAAAAAAAAAAAAAGGACTAGTCGGAGATATAGTGATACATTTGAGAACTTCCTCCAAATATTTTTTTCTGACTCCTTGATCTTCATATAATCCCAGCTCTTATCTGATAACTTTGAGGGGTGTTGTTAGTGGCTAAAACTCTGGGGTGGGAGGCAAACCCATCTGTTTACCTCAAGCAGAAATCTGCTTGAAAGCAAGCAGTGAGCACATCCTACCTTTTGTCACTTTGCTCTTCCATGGCAGATTCCAACAGCCAGGAGATCCCAACATCCCACAACTCATGTACTTTACACGCAATTCTCACATGACAATGTACATCCTCAAGCATTCCCCATTGTGATCCATGCCCGTGAAATGGAGGCTTAGGCCTTACTTAGCCAGTTATGGCATTGTCAACTGAGTGGGCAGTTCCCTAATTTCTATGTAAGACTCCAACTTAGCAGACAAGAGTGTCCTCTGCTGGCTTTGAGACAATATCCTGTCACGTAGCTACGGAATGTCATAGAGCATAGAGTGATGGGTAGTTCCTCTATAAGAATGGATCCGGTTGACAGCCACAGAGAAAGTGAAAGACTCAGTACTCCAAGTTCAACTGAATGCCACAACTTCATGAGCTAAAGGACAAACCCTGAGCCCTGATAAAGGACCAGAGGAGCCAACAGCTTGCTTTGTGAGACCGTAAGCAAAGCTGGGGTTAGCTGCACCTGGACTCAATGAGTGAAAAAAGATTTAAAGCCTGTATTTGTGGTGATTTGTTATGTAGCAACAGACAACAAAAATACATGGTTTCTGCTATGGTTTGGATCTGAAACATCCTGCAGGCTCATGTTTTGAATACGAGGTCCTCGTGTGGCATTGTTTGAAGGCTGTGTGGCTTTTAGGAGGTGAAGCCTCCTTGACAGTTAGGACAATAGGGATATACCCTTGGAGGTTATAACCATCCCTGGTTCCAGTTAGCTTTCCCTGATTTGTGTCTAGGCAAGTACTGTTGCCTCACACTCCTCTACAGCTGGAGCCATTTGCCATGGTTTCCCTGCTATGACAGACTTTGATTCTCTGAAACCGCGAGCCAAGACAAGCATCTGCCCTCTTCAGTTCTTCTGAACTATTCTGAACTAGGGCTATTTGGCCCTAGCGACATAGAAGGAACTGTCGGAGTTCTAATTCTCATTATGCTCAAATAATTATGTTCAGCTTTGACAATTATTTTGTCCCCTGTTTATTGTCCTAGTTGTTATTGCTGTTTGTTTTTGTTTTTGTTTTCCAAACAGAGACTCATTATGTAGCCAGATCCTGAACTTTAAATCCTGCTGCATCAGCCTCGTGAGAACTTGGATATGGACATGCACCATTATACCCAGAATGTGATAAAATACATCCTGAATAATAGAAATATAGATGATTACTCTATACATGTATTGCCTGTGTAACTTAAAAGTTCACTGATGAATATACCTTTCTATGGAGGAATCTTGAGACACAAATTAACTACACACCAAAGTGTGGGGTTTTTTTTTTGGTGGGGGGGATACTTAAAAGTTAGCAGATGGGGACTGGAGAGATGTCTTGGTGGACAAGAGAGACCTCTTGCAGGAACCCAGAGGGTTCCCAGCACCCATGTCGGGTGGCTCACAACTGCCTGTGACTCCAGCTCTGAGGGACCTGACACCTTTCAGCCTCTGTGGGCAACTGCACTCATGTGTACATACCATACACATAAATAAAAATATTTTTTAATTCGAAGGTATATCTCTAAACAAGCACTTGGTTTATTTGCTGTTGTTTTGAGGGAGAGGTACACCTCACTTTTAAAAAGTAAAATACTCTTTTACAATATTGTTAAGAATTTATAGGATCATTAGGACAGGCAGAGAGAAACTGTGGACTTCAAGCTCAGCATTCCAAATGTTAACATCTTCCATTAATAAGGGTGTGTATCACAACCAATAAACCATAAAGCATACCACATCTCATTGCTGAGCAGTCTCCATACTATCAATTCTTTCTTAGCTTTATGTCCTTTCAGTGTCCTGGTTGCATCCCAGAGTCAACTGGGATATGATATGACATCCAGTCACAATGTTGGCCTGGGCATCAGCCTGGGATAGTTTCAACGTCATTTGAGTTTAACTACATTGATGGCTTTGAAGAGTTCTGGCCAAGCATTTAGGATTGATAAATATTAGAATTCATCTTATGTTATCCTCATGATTACAGTCAGGGAATGTGTGTGGGGGAAATCACTATAGCTCAAACATGCCTTTTATTAATACTATGGGTGACCATGTGAACTCAACTCTCTGGCAGAGGTGAGATTCTCCAGGGCAGGAGACAATCCTGTCTGAAGCAGGATTTGTCGGGTTCTGCCATTGCCTTTTCACCCTCCCCATTCTGCACTCTTTGGAAGAAACCGCCACTGTAGCCTGTGCTTTGTGTCCTGTCTGCGTACTAGCTGGGATTCTTCTGCTGGGGGGGGGGCGGAGCTCCATCATTTATTATTTATCCACCCAATCATTGCTATGAGTGCAGGGATGTACCATTCACTTTGGGTTACAGCTCAGTGCTGTTTTGTTTATTATGTTGCTGATGTTGTCCCAGCCATTGGGGGCTCTTGCAACTGGGTCCCACATTTGTGTGAGGGGGCGGTAGAGAGTGCTTTATTTTCTTTTTCGTTTCTTCAGTTTCTGGCACTGTTGGATACTCTAAGCTCATCTTGTGTATTTCCTGCCCTAGTCTTAATCAACCCTTTCCCCCCACCAGGAAACCTGCTTTCAATGCAGAACAGAACTGGGAGGCAGGGTCTGAGAGGCAGAGTGCTCATTTTTATAGCCATGTCAATGCTTCAGTGTCCTCATAGAACATGCAGATGTTACTATGTTCATTCATTTCTGGATGCGGTAGCTCACACCCAGAACCCCAGCACTTAGTAGATAGAGACAAAAGAAGTGTCGTGGAGTGAGTCTGGAGCCAGCCTGAGCTGTGGAGTGAGGACCCTGTCTTTGAAAACCAGAGACGGAGAACAATAAAATAAAATAAAAATTTAATGAGCATTTAAATGGCACTGTATCAGCCAGCGAGGCGGTACTATTAGACCCATTGTACGGGTGAGAACACCGAGTCACAGAGAGGAACTGACATATGTGTAGCCATTAAGTAGCAGAACCAGGGATCGAACCCAAGCATCCAGACCCAGATTTGTCACACTTCCCAGCGTTCCACATTGCCTCAAGGCAGGGGCCAGGGGGACTCACAGAGCTGCTATCTCAAACTGTCAAGTCACTTAATCCATCTACACATTCCCAAGACATACATGTGGCCATTAGGAGCCAGGCTCTGCTGTAATCTATGCCTGGCACCATCTGAAAGGCCTCTCTGTCTGCGGCTCAGCTCGATGACAGGGAGGTTGCTGCAGTGTGCCCCTGGAGAGCATGTGAGCGCTTTTAATTTACCCCTGTCTATTTAGTTCCATCAGCTTTAAAGAGATGGCTCACTGTCCCTCCTATCCATGATCCCATTCCTGTTGCTGCTGTTCGCTGCTAAAATATCTGAACAAAACGGTGTTTGTGAAAGCCGTTGAACAACAAACCCGGGATCCCATGTAGAGCTGAGAAGAGAGTTCTACATGAGCACTTACTTTGTGGCCGTGGCTTTCGGGTGGCTCCACAGGACCAGAGTTGAGATGATCTGCAAGAGACATGCAACATAGCAGAAGTGAGTGAAGACACCTTAACGGAGGCGCCCTCACCTCGCACAAGGGCAGCACTGGAGGTTCGAATTTGGGAGTCACTAGTGCATTTTGGGAAAGGATTGCAAATCAACAAAACAGGCTCCTTTAGAGCAAAAGACAGAGGTCAATGCCAAGGGAGTCTGAGACTGACTTCTTATTAACATTTACAGGGTTCTGGGAGGAGGACAGAGCACTGAAGAGAAAGGACACCCAAGAAGGCAGCTGGGTCCTCAGGGTCAGCTCCTAGCACCAAAGGAGCTGCCTTCCACATAAAACACCACTATAAAGGAACATTGAGCAGTCACAACCCGCAGAACTGGGGAGATAGCGCAGCCAGGAAGGAGCTTGTCACACAGCGTGAGGACCCACATTCATCCCCAGAGCCCACATAAAAAAGCCAGGCATGATGGCACACTCTTGTAAACCAGTGTTGGGGAGGCAGAGCCAGGCAGATCCCCGGTATTTGCTGGGACTAGACTACTCTATTACTAACTAGCCTTGATGGCCAAATGGAAGACTCTGGCTTAAAAACTAGGCAATGGCTCCTGAGGTCGTCCTCTGGCCTCCTCATTCACAGTGCACATACTTGTACCATGCATACCCACACACACACACAAACATACATACATACATATAAATTTTTGAAACATCAATTAGGAATAGTAGATGGTTCCATGGGCAAGAGCTCCTGATGACTAAGCCTGCTTGGCTGGGTTTCATCCTGGGAACTCATGGTGGAAGCAGATAACTAAGTGTAGAAAACTGATTAGATTTTTAGGGGAATAGAGTCTCAGAATCCGAGTTAGCAGCCTGGGTGAAGACTAACTCAGCAGGTCTGACGGGAAAGTTTCCAGGTGGAAGACGGGGCAGTGAGTCCCATCACTAATGGACACATGTCTGGTGTTTAAGCCCTCTCTTCAAAGGAAGAGCATTTTAATACCTCTGGGGCCACCAGTCTAGACAACCTAATCGATCTCTATAATATAATTTCAAAGCTATCAAGAGGGCCAAAACCCTCTGGGAAGACCTGCTTTAAAAATCCCAACCACATTATTGAATTAATAAGCACCAATGCTACTTTTATTGGGGATAGAAACCCAAGGACTGTTTGTCCATCCTGATTTTTTAAAACATCAACTGTAGTAATTCATCATGGCATGTTGGAAAACCGTAACTACTAATTTCTGGCGTTTGAGGATTTGGTGAGGTAGCACTTGCTGCCACACACATCTCAGTCACTATACCAAAATTCTAGTGAGTTGTGACCAAGAACTGATTACAGTTGAAACAGAACTCGGTGCTTTAGCAAAAGACTGAACCAGTTTACCCTTTGCCTCCAGAACAGAGGCACTATATTTCAGTGGGCAAACCACTGAACCCCGCATGCTCCGTAAGTGACAGACACTATCTTACGTTCAGTTTCAACCATCTAATGCTAAACAGGTTCTTGAGGCTTTCTGACTTGGTCTATACATTTAATAGATGGAGATTGTTGAGAAGATTTAGCTTAAAGAAAGGATTCTTTCTAAGCGTAATTTAGAACAGGAAAAAAAATGTAACTAGTCGCTTTTTATAGACTGTCTTTTAACTCAAAGTTACTTTTGGTGATACCCAAACACGTAACTTAAATGACATTAGAAAATGTTTTCGTTGCTAGGGTGTGGAAATGGATGAAGTAAATCCATAACGTCTTATGCATTTTGAAGTGTGTAGTTAGCTCCAGCTCAGGCTTGATAAGGACTTATGGGGGAGGGATGAATCAAGGAGAAAGAGTGAGCTGGCCTGCTGTGGAATTCATTGCCCTCCCCAGCATCAGACCTCAATTGGTAAGGATTCTCTCTTCGCTGAGCCTTTGCACAAAGGTCAGATCCACTCACAGATGACTGTACACTGAAACATTCCATCTTACAGACCTCCCTCTGTACACTGAAACACACTCTACCTTACAGACCTCTGTACACTGAAACATTCCATCTTACCTATTCTTTTTTCCAACATTAATGGAAGAGTGGGCAAGGTGGGGTGGGAGGAATGTAAACTTGTAAGATAAGTCTAAACAGTAGGAAAGGCTTAGATTTCACTCTTCACAAACAGTTGTTTTCCTTAAAATGCAACATAGAAAGGTCAGGAAGGTGGTACAATGGGCAGAGATGTCTGTCACTAACCTGAAGTCAACCCCAGGCCCCACATGGTAAAAGAGAACTAATTCCTGTGAGTAGACTATGGGTAAGACAGAATGTGTTTCATGTACAGAGGTCTGTGAGTAGACTGTGGGTAAGACAGCATGCGTTTTGTGTGCCGAGGTCTGTGGTAGATTTTGGGTAAGATAGAAAGATAGAGCCTTCCAGAGATGAGTACAGCCTGCCATGCCAGTCATGAGGGCTTCTCAAAGGCTCCAATACCAGAAGCCTCACAAAGCATCCATCCTCTGCTCCATCCCTTCTTCTAAGTGAGAACACAGCACTCAAGGGCAGATGGTAGCCTGCACCAGACACCAGCTTATAGTGGCTTAAACTTCCTAGCCTCCAGAACTGTGATAAATACATTTCTATTCTTTATAGCAGCAAGAGAAGAAAGGGCTACGTTTGTGTTAGCACATCCTCATGACCAAATACCCAACAGGAGCAACTTAGTGAAGGAAGGGTTCATTTTGGCTCCTAGCTTCAGAGAATACAGACTGCTGGCCGGGGAGGTGGGGTGGGGGGGGGCGGACAGGGATGCTCTGCCTGTGGTAATGGAAGTGTGAGTTGAAGACACACACATCTTGACTGATCAGGAAGGAGAAAGCTCAGGCCAGTTCCAGAAGAGTTACCACCTTCAAGCCCCAGCTACAGCAACCCACTTATGCTGGCTGGACCACAGTCCCAAAGGTCCCATGACTTCCCAAAATGGTGCCAGCGGCACCATTCTTAAATGCATGTGCCTGGGGCCAGGAGAGACAATTCACTTTCAAAGCATCCTGCTATGTGCCTTTTTAATTTATATTATGACTCTGAGAAGGCAAGAGGATGAAGAAAGAAAAATACAGGAAGTCTGAGGTCTTGAATATTTGTTAGCAGAGATTGATCTTGGAGAAGACAGAATGACCACTAGCGGTAGATACATAGACAGGAATATGCCACCATCCTAAATCCATTTAGAGTTGGCTTTGGCTTTCCTTTAAGAGCTTTATTGGGAAGTTGATGGTTTATGAGAAAACAAATGGATGTTGCTGATTAAATTTACTTTTTCATCAGCCTGGAGTAAACTCTTTTATGACAGTGATAATGCCTAAAATGTTTTCTATTTGAATATGCAAATTTTCAAGTTTATGTGCTCCTGAAGCTATAGAGGCTGTAAGCATCTGGATCAAATACAACCTTGGAAAGTTTTAAACATTATGAGAAGATACTGTATTGGTGTAACATTACTGAGGCACTATTTCTACACCCTAGTCAGCCAAGCTACCCATTCACGCTGATGGGAGTGAGAATCATTTCTGGTCCATCAGATTTTGTGTACAAATTTTTCACCCAAAATCTGGCATTTTCATAGAACAGTACATTTAAAAAGTTCTTGTAAACAGCCTGTTACTCTTTAGGTTCCATTTTCATTTGATTTAAAGTATGTTTGATAATCAATCCGTGCTTCAAACCCATCCCTACTTTTCCTCAGGAAGTGGGACTGGTTTAATATTTATTCATCTGGAAAAAATGTACAATGGCCCAAACACAATTAAACTGAAAACAGATGATATTCATCATCCCTGGGGCATTTAGCATAAGCTAAATATACTCACAACACAACTGACCATCTCAGACCCAGCTACCGGAACCAAACCTGTGTCAAGGACAGCTGGCACTGAGGAGCCACAAAGTTTACCATATCTTAGTGTGACACAACCGCCCTGCTGCACTTCATAGAAGCATCTATCGATTGTTTTCACGTTTCCTCTCATTTCAACTAAAAATGACCGCAGAGGAGGCAGCACAGTGCACATGGGCCTCAGCACAGGACGGCTTCTGGTGTCGCTTCTCTTTCTGGGGATTGAACTTGGGCTATGTCAGATTTGTGCAGAAGATGCCATTACCCACAGAGATGACACAGCAGCAGCACATAACCATGTTTTGAAGCATTTCCTCATCTCACTTTCTACTTTTAGCCCGAGTCCATAGAAAAGGGCTAATCTGGCTCTCTTAAATTTGGTAAACACAAGCATTAACTATAGATAGAGGGGATTTAATAGAATTCTAACTTGCCTTTTAAAACCTTTTCTGGGCCTGCAAGCGTAGCTCAGTAGCCAAGCTTGTGTTTGCTATGCACAAGGTCTCCAGTTTGATCTCCATTAGAAACAAAATAAAACAAAACCCTGTTACTGCCAGTGTTACTATTTTCCCAGGGCTAGGTCCTCTCAGAGCTGTGTCACAAGGTATGGTTACTCTTCTTATTTATATCCTACAATTGGCCTAAAATCCAGAAAGTATGTGTATTTAAAAAAAAAAAAAAAAGCTAAAAAGGTACACAAAGAAACCAGCCTGATTCCAGAGAACAGAGATCAGTCGCATGGGATCAAGCAAATGTCTTTAGACAACCAGAGGACGTGGAAGGACCAGGAGCAATTCTCTTCTCTGTCCAGGCCACCTACAATGGGCCACTCTGGAGAGGGCCGGCTGACTCAATTAAGGAAAAATGCAATCATCCAGTAGCCAGACCATAAGGATATCTTATCCAGGGCACACCAAAGTGCCCACTCCTGAGGAGAGAAGCCAGCTCACCGCTTATGGCAGGCAAATGACATCATTAAAACAGGATAAGTGAAAGGCAGATTCATAAACAGGGCAAGCCCCTTCTCCATCTTCCAGACTTTCCATTAGCATTTGATGTTAGCCTCACCACCACCACCACATGATGCTCTCTATTTATTGTTTTGGTTGTCTGTCTCTCCTCACTGGGAAGGAAGTCTTTGAGGGACCAAGAATGTCTTTGGTTCCTTGATGTAAGCTGACAATTGCTAAGAATCCCATCCACATGTGCTGACTAAATGGGTGCATGGGCATGTCAATGGTGTAGGGGCCACTCAAAAGAAAATCCCTGGGAAGACAGAGGGAAGGCGTGCTAGATTACAATAGAAACAACTGAATGTGGGCAGGGGAGAAGCTGAAAATGAGTCAAGTCTGTGGGAGGGTCGGGGGGGGGGGGCTACAGGGAATTTTGTAGAGTCAGCATCTGAGCCTTCTAGAAATGTCTGCCCTGGATCCATATGACTCTAGAAGGACAAGCAGCCCCATGCTCCCCCTCTTCGCTGATTCACCAAGAACTCCTGGGCGCCCTGAGCCTCCAACATGAGTAAGTGGCAGTGCCACTGGTAGCCATGACAGGCAGAGCCAAGGTTGGATAAGGCAGCAGTGGCTCTGTCTGGGGAGTGGCTGGGGCTAAGGTAAGAGCACCAGTTCCCACCGTCCTTCTCTTTCCAAACTCTGGACTGCATTGTTCACCATGCAAGAAAACAAGGGTATCTCCTACTGAGAAGTGCTAAGACAAGGGCACAGAAGAGGGGGCTCCGAGCCAAGGGCTCCAAAGCTTCTCCTCACCCAATGGACCCAGACCTTTCTCTTTCATTTCAAGGACTTATGATTTGGAGGCATTGTCACAGAGGTGCCATCACACATGGTCCTCACTCTGCCACTCTCTGTGACACCGGTGATGCGTGGTAGGGCTGCTTCTGTATGCTGTGAATATTATGTTTTCTCTTATTGGTTGATGAATAAAGCTGTTTCGGCCGATGGGCAGGCAGGATGTAGCCAAACAGGAAGTATGGGTGGGGCTACCAGACTAGGAGGAGGCCTGGAGAGTGAGAGGCGGGATAGATGCTTGGGCATCACCAGTAAGCCAAGACCACATGGAAATACATAGATTAATAGAAATGTGCTAATAGGTAAGAGACAGCTAGCCACTAAGAAGCCTGAGCCATAGGTCCAACAGTTTATAATTGATATAAGCCTCTGTGTGTTTACTTGGGACTAAAGGGCTGTGGGACCAGGCAGGACAGAAACTTCAGTCAACACATGGGCTTGTTTATCCTCCTGCCTCATGCATTTATTCATTACTAGCCACCTAGAAAACAATTCCATTATCTGCCTATGCCAAGCAACAGGAGCACACAACCAATAAGATGAGTAAAGTCCCTGTTCTCACACAACATAAAATAGAGAAACAAAAGTCTCAATAGAACCCATGTACAATGCCCTGAAACCAACCCCCAGGTCCATATACGCAGTGTCCCCTGTTATGAGATGAGGCTGAGAAACCAGCTCTGAGATGGAAAGTGATGCTCTGGGGGCGTGGCTCTGAGGGTGTGGCTCTGTGGGCGTGGCTCAGAGGGGGAGGGTATGTCCTCTAACTTGAGAAGTGAAGGGTGCAAGGGAGAGGGTAGCTAAGGGTGGAAGAACAGCGATGTGTGCAGCAGGAGCATCTCCTAAAGAAGCCCACAGATGGAAAAGGCGTTTAGAAACCTTTAGTAACCACGACCAAAATATCATGTAAGGGGAAAGTTTTCATCATGGCACATGGCTCCAGAGGTTCTGCCCACTCTTGCTTAGCTCCATATTCATGGATAGACTATCATGATGACAAGAACATTTGGTGGTAGAGGAACTTTTTCACCTCATAGTAGACAGGATGTAGAGAAAGGCACAGAAAGAAAGAGGCCAGAGGAACAAGACCTCCAAGGACTTGCCTTCAGTGACCTACTTTCTCTAGCAAGGCCCCAAATCCTAAAGTTTCCACAGTCTCCCAAAATAGTGCTGCTGGCTGGGAACCAGCTACTCCGCACGAGCCTGGGAGGGGCCTTTAATATCCAAACTGTAACAGCATGCCTCTAGTTATCAAGAGATCTGGGAAGTTTAGAAGGGGTGGAGGGAGCTGAGTCTGACTGAGTGAGCAGGCTTGGTTGGAGCTTGGATTGTATTCTGAGTACAGTGTATTCTATGGCTCCCAGAAGAAAACATGTTAGAGAAGGCAGAGCTAAAAATAACAGGAAACTAAGATTTTCAGCAAGATGTTCCTGTCTATTTCATGCCTAAATGGCTGCTAAAGTGCTCTGCCATGGCAGCGTCGGCATTCAGTCTGGGCTGTATTTTGAATGATAAGCCCGGATCTGACTGGAAGGTGATCTTACCAAACCCTCCTGGAGCAACTCCTCCTCAAAGCCTTTGGAGAAATGAATTGATCCATCCATGGACAACCTCTCACCAATCCAGTGTCACTGAAATCAGGGCCTTCATTTTGTAGATGAGGAGAATGAATCTCAGAGGGACCCTACAGCTAGCTAGAATAAGTATGATTGAGGCTTGTTAAACTCTCTGGCTGGGTCTTAGCCATTGTCTTAGTTATTTTTATACTGCTGTAATAAGACACCAAGGCAACTCATAAAATAAAGTTTAGGGTTTATGGTTTCTGAGAGTCCATAATGGCAGAGCAGAGGGAAGCACACTGAAATGGTGCAAACCTTTCGAAATCGCAAAGCCCATCCCCTAGTGACACAGCTCCCCCAACAAGGCTGCTCCTCCTGCTCCTTCCCAACAGCTGTACCAACTGGGAAACCGCTAGTCAAATATATGAGCCATCCTAGCCATCAGGTTATACGTATCCCGAATTCTAGGAACATAGAGGTCATGGAGCAATAGGGCAAAACTCTGAGAGGAGTGAGGTTCAATAGAAGATGTGGAGTCAATGGGAGAGGGTAACATTTTTGTCAGAAATGGGACTGGGCAGGACTAGCGTTTATTAGGATGGGGACTATCAAGATAGAAGACAGCTTATAACGTATAGAGATGAGACTGATGAAGAGAAAGAAGAAAGTGAAGGAAGAATGGGGGGAGCGCAAAGTGAAAGTGTCAAGTCTTAGGCAAGCAAGGATGTGGGATGTTTGGTTTACAGTCACAGTGCAAGCTTCCAGCCCAGTCTGTGCATCAGAGTTGCTTAGGGACCAAAGCAGAGAAAACAATATGAAACGAAACAAAGTTGCTTCATGGAGTCACCGTTCCTGAAGCCGAGCCCCATCCAAGCTTTGGTACATTTTGCTTGTTAATTTGCTACATTTGCAGTAGGTTTTCATGTATGGTCAAAGTGAGATTTCACTAAAAATCTACAAGGAATTAAGGGGGTGGGGGCTCAGATTAGCATGTGGTCAATAAAGTTAACTCTCTTGCACAACACCTGCCTTGTTTGAGTTGGCTATTACGTTCAACCTGGGGGGGGAGTTAAAATCTAAATGTAGGCATTTCAATTTTGTGTCTTTATTAATTTACTCTTCTTGCCTTGGAGTTGAGATTATTTGAAATTTCACTTCATGACATTAGATACATCTTCCAATTCCTGCCACCAATAGATACGATTCAGACACTTTGTCTCCTACACGACAAAACCGTTAATGAACCAAATGGAATCTAA
Organism: Phodopus roborovskii; assembly: GCF_943737965.1. Classification (NCBI taxonomy): domain Eukaryota; kingdom Metazoa; phylum Chordata; class Mammalia; order Rodentia; family Cricetidae; genus Phodopus; species Phodopus roborovskii. The sequence continues at coordinate 31,419 of NW_026125361.1, read as the reverse complement.
CATTCTTCTAGTGACCTCTTTCTAACCAGTACTCTTCAAGTCACACTGTGTCACTAGCTAAGAACTATATGATTTCTTAGTTACCATACCACAAATATTTAATGAGAACCCCCTCCAGGTTCAACCTCACAGGGCTACATGTGCTACCCAGACTGGCATGCTACCTACACTTCTGGAGCTTGTATTCTTGTGTGGAGATACATCATAAAAGGAAATCAGCAAAAAATGTCTATATGTGTGATAACTTTGATAAAGAAAGGTAGAGGACACTAGAAAAGTAATTGGAGAACTGAGGGTATGCAGCAACCCCCAGATTTTCAGTTGTCCATGGGGACATTGCAAAAGATAAGGTGTTTCTGAAAAACCCTAGACTCTTGGCCTCTGCATCCTCTCTCTGCATCAAACCTGACCCAGAAGGACTTTACTTTATGACTCCATGGTGCTTATGTATCTTTCCAAAAATGGCCCATAATAATCTATCCATTCAATAGTTCATTCCAGACATTTTTTTCCAGTCATCCACCAGTTTCTCATTTGGTCACTAGACATGAGACCCATTAGACCTCCACCAAGAAAAAGAAATTACTATTTATTTTATATTTTATGTGTTTGGACAAGCCATATAGCATATGAATATAATAATGTAATTGAAGATTTGTGTTATGTATTTTGTGTGTGATATTACATTAGTCTTTTTGGATCTCATCCCACCTACGAGATGGAGAAACCATCTCTAAGAGATGCTCTTTACTTCAATAGTTACACCAGGATTTGATGCAGCTGTGGAGATTTTAATCCAGCAGTCTAACTCAGAACCACAACTCTCAATAACCATGTCCTACTGAACCTAGGAACCATCTTATTCTTAAGGGCAGCATTGTGCTCAAGTCATATAGAAATGGATGGTAATGTTCAAACAAAATCCAAACTACAGAGTCAGGCTAAGCCGACAAACAGCATGGCCCAGCTCAGTGTTGCTACGTCTGTCTGTTAGTGATGAGCAATCAAGAATGACAGCAAAAATTTGGAATTATCAATTAACACATGCTACATGTAACTTTACTGGTAAGATTTAAACAATGACAATGACCTGTGTTGCATTCTTAAGTCAGAAGCTGAGGTCTCACCTTCAACCTTTGCTGGGCACAAGGATATGACCTCAAATTGTTATCCTCTTTGTGATGTTGCCACAGGGCTGGTCAGCCCTGTATTTGGGACTGCAGGCCAAACAATTAAGTGTTGCCTCGTCCAGCATAAGGAAGGTAATGTACAATAAATGCATATTAGACACATTGTTAAATCTGTACTGTCGGTGTTTGGCTCTCACAAGGGTCACCACACATGGAGATAGAAAGCACAATTTCCCTATCATGTGGAAAGCAAGATTTATCTCTATACCTTGACATCGGAAGAAAACTGTACTTCATCTGAGTAATTAGGTACAGGTCATCAGTGGCTGTCAACAAATGTTCAATGAATTAATGAAAAGCCAGGGAACAGCAGCAACTATACCAATCAGCAGATGGGAAGGAAATCTCCCTACAGTTCTAGGTGCTAACAGACAGCATTTCCTTGTCTTTAATGATGTAATGTTTTCAGGGATGTAGAAACTGATTCCAGGTCTTTGAAAGGAGAATGCATCAGGTTGATGGGCTGTCTGAAGCGCTGCTTTAACGAGGCACGCCTCCCTAAATCACACAGAAACTAATTGCACAGGAACCAGACGACAGCACTGCTAAGGAGGTTGTCTCCTTGGCTCTTTCGATGACTTAATGATTGTTTTTAATTAATTCCCTCTCTCTATTTGCAAATTGGAGTTTAAAGGCTTTAACGGTAGGGCAGTTTTCCTTCTCAGCTCCATTCTGGTTGACTGGAGTTTGCTGAGCTCATCCTTTCTTCTCAGAAAAACAAAAAACAAAACACACACACACACACACACACACACCTCTGTTCACCCTATGCAAACAGCTGCAAGCCCTGATTTAATTAATAAAGTTTTATTATCATTAATGCAGTGCACTTAATAGCATGTGACACTACAGACACAACACACTGACAGGCCTGGAAACTAGTGGACATAGCAGAGTGTCTAACACTTGCTACCATCCTTGGATCCTTGTGACAACGCCATGAGGCAGCTTCCAATATCTCTAATTGAAATGCTAAACAAAGGCCTTAAGACTAGATGGCAAGTAGGGGACAATGTGATTTCAGGTCAGTGTGACTTTACAGCTCCTGGGTGCTTTCCCCATCACATTGTTTACAAATAAAACGAACAAAAAAGATTGCCCATGATGCCACTCAGTACCAAAAAGCAGCTTCTAGAAGACAAAAAAATATTGTCCACAATGCCACTCAATACCTTTAGGTCTTCATGTGCATTTGTTTTTTTGTTTGTTTGGTTTTTTTTTCTTTTTCTTTTTCTTTTTTCACTAAGCATTCTTTTCAAGGTTGAAGTTGTGCTTTCTGAACATGCATCCACACTTTGAGCAGCTCGAACTTCTATCATTTTCAATTTGGAGACAATTACTAGGAGAATGCTTCTACCATGCCATGTTGAAATGGATCACAAGTACTTCTAGAAAAGTAGTTATTGAGGCAAACATGTAAGCAAAATTGGTTGTCTTAGGCAGTGATAGAAGGGCCCAGTTAGATGTTAAAAGCTTTCTGACAAGAAAAGCCCTCAAAGGAAACATGGAAAGGGAGTGGATGCCTTTGGGGGGAGGGGTTACATAGCCACCCCCATCCGAGGACCATCCATTATCGAAGTGAAGTCTGGACTATGCTAGATTTCCAGGACACATTCCTATCCAGTAATAATGGGAATAATTAAGATGCAAATACACTAAAGAGCTATGGGGATGGGGGGCAGAACCCCAGCATCTGTTTAATCTTCTGGGCTACAGCATTTTTCTCTATGCTCATAGCAGCCAGCTACTGCCCTTACAATACAGTCAGAGAGTGAGCTGATTACAGTGATAATGGCTGTGAAATGACAGACCATCCAAACACTGGTCAAGGACAACACGCTGGATAAACAGCAGAACCGGCTAGTTGATGAGGAAAAACGACACACAGCTGAACGGCTTATAAGCAGAATTTACCTCACATAGACTAGCCAGGCTGCTGTTACTGGAACAAATAAAGCAACTGGGTGGAACCAGAGGCTTCCAAACAGGGTCCTGAGTTGGGAGGAACAAACACAGACACTACACACATATTTTAGGTGAAACTTAAAAGGAAGGTGTACAGTGATTTTTTTTTCCCAAGAAGACAGTAGATTTCAACTTCCCACCAAGGAAAGGATTCAATGTATTTAGGACTTTCGTATATCAAATAATAAGAAGAAATGAAAATAAATTCCACTGAAGACATTTCCTCCTGTAGGTTTGGCTCTAACACACTTTAAACCTCAAGAGTAGACTATGTGTCTCATTCATCAGCAGTCCAATAGAACACCCATCCATTCACTACCTACATACACTAGATCTTCTCAAAATTTTGACACAAAATATAAAGTTGTGAGCCAGATTCCAGAAATAACTGTGTATCCTCCCAACTAATACGGCAGACAAGGGCCCATAGTGGGGACTCCGTGGTGCACCTGTCAAAGGTAAGCACCTGCAAAGACACGTATAAGGGAGCAGGGTGACAAGTGACACAAAATGACTGGCAAATCTCAAACCCGCTGTGGCAATTCCAGAAATAAGTCATTTGGTGTCTATTCTGCACAGCTATTAAAATTTCCCAAGCACAGGCCAAATGGCTGAGAGGAAGAAAAAGACATGTCTTGTGTAAGGAAAACCCAAAGCCAGAAGTGGTAAGTAGATATTTATTTTCTAAACACCTGGATTTTGATTTTTTTTTCTTTCTTTCTTTTTTTTTTTTTTTTTCTGGTGAAGGAATCTAGTTAGACTCTGCTCGAATGAGCCATGTTTTGGATAAAGTATCTTTCAAAGCAACAGTTCCTCATGGTGGCAGGTAACATTTCATTTGCAATCATGGGTATGAAATTGACATTTGAAACCAGCAAATATTTTACAGGAAGTGGTGTGAAAGGGAGGGCTCCCAAATCCTGTTTGACACCTTTCATCTGAAACACCGCAAGCGGCTTCCAGATAAGAGGACCTCAGGAAACCTCATTGCCAGCTCATGTTCCCAGCTGCACACGGGACACCATATGGGCTGATGAGATGAGGTGTTGGTCCCCACACCAGAAGTCTCAACCCACCCGCTACAGCCTCTTACTGCAAGTTAACTGACATCATCTCCAGATCCCAGATCTTGCTGTGCTGACAATTTTTCAGTCTAACCTGTCTCAGGAAATGAATTTCCTACTCTCGCCTGTACATTTCAGAATGGAAACAGAATCCAACACAGGTAGAAAGTGCTGTGAGTGCTATGATCAGTGAATGGTGGGAATCCTAGGAGGTACAGCCCCCTCCCCCAGCCTGATAGAGGCAGTGCAGCCTAATGGGGTGGGGGAGGGGTGGTTAACTCAGTGGCAGAGAACTTGTCTTAAATTTGATTGGCATCAGATTTGATCCCCAGCCCACTTTACAGTGACATCCAGCAACATAACAACTTCAACTGCCTTCAGCTTATAGGGCTGACTGTGGGGCAGGCATAATTCCAAATGCTTTTCACATTTTACCTAATGCAATACTTACAAACCAATGAGAGATATAATAGCAAAATGTAACATTCATTAAAGGCACTATTCTAAGGACTATCTTCAACTCATTTAATCCCCACATCAAATCTATCTATCTATCTATCTATCTATCTATCTATCTATCTATCTATCTATCTATCTAATCCATCCATCCATCCACTCATCCACTCATCCACCCACCCATCCATCCATCCATCCATCTATCTATCTAATCATCGATGTTATACAGATAGAGAAACTGCAATGATGCTTACTGGCTTCCTCCTGCCCCACCGGCCCAGCTTCTGCCCTCTCTGTTCTAGGAGCTGACTCCTGCAGTTGTCCCCTGAGGTCGGTCCTTTACCCATTGAACAGTGCCAATTGGAGATGACTCAGGAGATCAGAGAGAGGAGGAGGAAGAGCAGGGGACCCTGGCACATTGCAGGCCTTGCACCATGCTCTCAGGGTGGCTGCATCCCCCCCCCCCAGCAGGGCCTCTACATTGATGCTCTGTGTACCTCCTGTTTCCCCAGACTCCCACTTTTACACCCAGAGTCACAATGGCTTCTCACTATTATCAATATTTGAGCAATCCACCTGGTTCCCTAATTCTGTGTGTTCCCACATACTTGTTCCTTAGTTAGATCACCCTCCAAATTCACACTTTGTAGCCCCTTATTGTATTGGGAACAATGTGTAACATGGCATAAAATGTAACTAGCATAAAAAATGGGGAGAATAACAGGCTATCAGAATAGTGTTCATGAGAGCTGTGAAGGTGTCTCACTCTGTGTGCATGTGTGTGCATATGTGCATGTGTGTATTCCTATGTGTGCATGTGTACACTATATATAAGCACATGTATGCCATTGTATGTGGAGGCCAGAAGTCAACATCAGGCTTCTCCCCTCTCATGCTCCACCTTACAAAGCACGGCCTACATGCTACAAAGAAGCTGGCAAAGCCTTTGCCGGAAGAATGTTCTTAGGTCTGCAGGCCTCTTCTAGCCTCTTCAAGAGGGCCACTGGCTTTCTCTCTGTTCATACAACACAGGTGTGTCCCTGTTCCTTGTTTGCCTCTCTTCCCCTGTGATGACTCAAGCAGGACTTTCTGCAAACCCCCATACCAGATGCAAGAGTCAGGGTGCCAGGCATTTTGTTAGTTTCATGGAGAAGAGTATTGAGCTAAGTCATATGCCTTTCCTAATTACACTCTTCATTAAACCCAGGTACTTATTGAAGCTCTATTGTGTGTCAGGCATCATATTAGACTCTGGAGACAAATGAAGAACAAGGCATTCATAATCCTTGCCCTTAATGGTAAGGGTTGAGGGAATAAATGGGGGGAGGAAGCAGAGGCTAAAGTGGGGGAAATGGAAGAATTAATGAAAATGTATGCGAATAGGCTTCTGATTATAAATCCTGACACACAGTTCATCGGCAAATTGGAACTAAATAGGATAACAGATTCCTTGGATAACTTCATCCCTGTTGCAAGCTTGGACCTGCTGTTGGCCACAGGGTTCATCTGTAAGATGAAGCAATTTCATATGGATACAGTACAGAAGAGATTAAGCCACAATGAACATGAAGCAAAATTCGTAACACACTTGTTTCAAAGCACCTGTGAAGACCACTACCTCCAACAACATGTCTTCTGCTACTGAACATGGACAATGCTGTGTTTGGATAATTATGCAGTTGGGCATCAAATTTTAAGATGCTGGAGGTGAGTACAACACTCACTCCCTGATTTCAAGATTTCTTAAGTGTCCAGTGCATCTTTTGCCAAGCAAGGACTTTAGTGCTTGGGGAGTTGTGAATCAAAGCTAAATGGTGCCTCCTGTCTCCTGAAGGAGCAGGGCCTGGTGAGTAAATTTTTTGGCTGGGTTGCTGGAGATGTTTTAACTCACCCAGGTAAAGACAGTAAGCGTTTGGATTAACGACTCTGGGAACCATGAGAGAAGAGGCCTGCGGTGGTCACATGGTTGTCAGCACTCCCCATTTCCCAGGAGGACATGGTGCATTTAGAGCCCCCAGAGCTGCTCCCATTTTTCTGACCGCTGTCTCATCAGCATCTTGCTTCCCAGGATACAAAGGATCAGAGCTAACAGCGGTCTGCACTTCTGAAACTCAAGGAGCAGCATCTGCCTTCTGCTTTCTCTGGTTTCCCAATGTCCTGACTAAAACAAATTTGTCTCCAGTTTGTCTTCTCACTTGGTGATCATCTGACCAACTACAGACAAAAAAGCATTGAATTTTGGGGGGTCTTATTTGGGTAACTTGTAGCTTTTGATGTTTTTATGTAACATTCAATACTCAATAAATAAAGGAAGTTTTGCTATTGTGGCAGATATTTTGTTAGTTTCAAGGATTAATGAGCCAGACCCACATGGAGCCTGGCCTTAAGGGGTTTACAATGTAGCCACAGAGATGGACAATTAAACTAGTAATTGCAATAAATTATGGTAAGGGTTACATAGGGTGATCAAAGGCACTTAGTCTCCAAAGTCAAGTCAAGGAAGGCTTCCTGGGGCTGGGCTGGGGTCTCTTTAAATGAATATGTAAAGAAGACAAAGATTAGTGGGTGAGAGATAGAGCCCGTTCTCAGGACAAACCATACATGCTTTCTCCAAAAGTGATGTTCAAAGGCTTTAAGGGAAAGGGATATGCTCAAAGAAGTTCACTCTAGCTGCAGAAAAAGATGGAAGAAAAAACAGGAAGGCAGTTCCCATCAGCCTTGGGAGCCAGGGTAGGAAGGCAGCTTTATTTGGAGGTCACTGGGAGACCTTGTAGGGTTCTAAACAAGAGGGTCACGGTTACTTTCATGTTGTGGATAGGTCCTGTTTATGGTAATGTGAGGTACAGACCAGAGTGTTGCAAGACCAGAGAAGGGTCACTTTTAGATGACAGGATAATTCAGCTAGGTGGCAATACTGACCTAGATGAGGGTGTTGAATCAAGATACTAAGTTGCTCAACATAGACACTGTTGAGCAATTTAAGTGCGGTGGAAGGACATGCCAATGAGCTACATGGATACAGAGATGAGTATGGACCCGGCAGGCTGTTCTTGCGACTTGTACCAACTGTCTCAGTGAAGTCTACTCTTAGAAGGAGCAGGCATAGTGAGTAAGAAAAAGTATCATTGGTAGACATTGCGTTCAAGGACTTGAAAGCCATTTAAGGTACCCACATAAAGACCCAGCTCCCTGGGAGCCAAAAGAGATGTCTGGGTTGGGCAGAGTACGGAATGCATTAGCAGATAGATGGTGGTGTGGCTTGGATGTGTCTGTCCCACAGAGGCTTTTGTGTTTGAACATGTGGTCTCCAGCTGATCATGCTATTTTGGAAGGTTGTAGAATCTTCAGGAGGTGGAGCCCTGCTGGAGAAAGTAGGTCACCAGAGGAGGGCCTTTCATAGCTTGCTCTACTTCCTGTCTGCACTCTGCTTCCTGTCTGCAGCTGCCATCCAACCAGCTGCCTCATACTCCCACCGCCATGCCCACCACTCCTTGATAGGTGTTTGGCCACAGGACCAAGTAAAGTACCAATACAGACAGCAGCTAAAGCCTTAGACAGAGGGTGTGTGTGCAGGAGAGGGCACTGGGAAAGAACCCTGGCATGTGGTGACCCTCCAGGGAAAAAGTCTACAAAGGAGCATCAGGAGAGGATGGCAGTGTGCATGAGGTCACCCCAGAGCTCCAGGGTACTCGCAGTGCTACCCTGGGTGCAAGCTGCTGGTGGGCATATCCTGGCTGCACTAGCTAATGAGGTGGTCTTCACCCAAACACTTAATTCCTGAACCCCAGTTCCCCCTCGTTTTAAAGCCATAGCAACAACACTGCTATAGCACCCACTCCTCCAAGTTGTTCTGAGTATTTAACCTCAGATAGATGCAAAGGGCCTTAGAGCAGGGCCTGCTCTGATAGTATCTGATAGTAAACAAATTATAGCACTCACTCAGTTTGTAAGAAGTAGGCTCCTAACAATGGGCTGCCTGCACCAACCTGCCTTACCTAAGCAGGCATATCCAAATCAGACTTGTCTTTGAATAAATGCAGCATTCACCAAGCAAACAGATCTCCTTTGTCCCTTTCATTTCCCCAACAATCCAACCAGCAGCGAGACTTGTTTCTCAACAGAGACCAACTTACGGACGTCATATGGAAACCTCGTGACCAAATGGGAATTTGAACCTCAGTTTTCTGGCTGCAGTGCAGTCCTGGTCTGCTCTTTCTTATAAACGTTTGTGGACCCCTTACCACCGGCGCTACAAAATGTTTCCAGGTGGGTTTTGACTACCCTAACTCCTGCCGTGTTTGCTTGTGCCCCCCAGCGCCACCGGAGAGGCTGTGGGTCAAGTGGCATTAGGACATAATGTTCTGTGCCACAGCAATCTCATCCTCCTTTCCTGCATCTGAACAATGTGAAATGTCAACGGCCGATCTACTGTAAGCACCAGACCTCAGATCAAAACATGGCGTGTGAAGTATTCTTCCTAGTACTGTCACTAATGGCCTGGGAGGAAAAGAATGGAGGCCGTGGGGAGAGAACAGATAGACTTATTTTGGGTTCTTTTCATTTCACTTAGGTCTAAGAAAATCGAGTAGGTGTGTCTGTGCGCATGTGCACAAATGTGTATGTGTAGTGTGTATGTATGTGTGTGTGTGTGCATGTGTGTGCCTGGGTGTGTATGTATGTGCATGTGTATATTGCATGTGCATATGTGTGTGCATGCATGTGTGTGTATGTGTGTGTGGTCTAAATTTTAAGACTGAGGTTACATAAAATGTAATACAGTCAGAATATACAGTCAGAACTCTGAAGAGGTAGATGGTGTCTTTGAGTCTGTTTTAGGACACAAGGCTGAGTCAAAGGCTTATTCTGCAGCAGTACTATCTTCCTACAATGCAGACTGAGAGGTGAGCCAACATGGCATCAGGCGCTTCATTAAAGTTCCTCCACTCGGTTGTCTCCGGGCAACTTGGGGCTCCGAGCAGCCACAATTAAAGCCAGAGTAGCTGACGTGGGAAAGGCTGTTTGTTGATCATTACAGTGTCAAGAAAGAGCCAGGTGGGAATAATGATGGATTGAAAGTGGACATTTAGCCTCCTCCCCAAACCTACAAAACGATAGTAAAGGGATTGTATTACAGGCAAAACCCCACGGGGACAAAGAAAAAGAGCGACCACGCAATGAAATTATGGATGCTGGAAAGCAGATGGGCAAGTGGTGACTGACTCAACAAACCTGCCAAGCCTGAGGGTGGGAGTGGGAAAACAAAGAAACAACCAGACTTGTGTTGTGTAAGCTCCCGCATGGCTCGGGAGCTAGCAGGACCAGGTATCCTAAAGTCAGGGTTAATAGTGAGGGCTAGAGCAAAACGGGTGAAGGGGAGCCTTCCTGAGAGTCTGCTAGACCCCAGATGCCCCTACTCAGCCAACAAACCAACAACAACCAACAAACGGCCCTGCCTTCCCACTCCACCATCCCTGGCTCTGCCATGGGATTCTGTAGCTGCTCCCACCCCACCAGTGGCCTAATATGTGCCTTTGTGGCTTATCTCTGCCACAGAGATATTGTTATTGGCTGGGAGACTTGCTTTGGTCCCTGGGCAGAAGTGACAGTGAGCCTTGTCAAAGCTTCCAACATAAAAGACATTGTATGCTTTCACTTCGTCGGGTTGAGTTTCTGATACAGGAGAAGAATATGCCCTGGTCATCGCTGGCCAAGGAAGAATGAGCACCTTGTGGGATGGGCAGATCTGAGGCCACAGCTGGGAGCCAAGCCCAGCCTGGCCCAGCTACCATGCAGGCTCATAAGCTAGAAGCGAGCACCTGTAGCCATCATCTGCCCCGCTCTTCTGTGGCTATTTGTTCCACCGCACGATTGGCAAGGATGGAGATAGGGACCTAGAAATAGAATGCCGCTGTAATAAAAACAACAGCATGTGCCATTGACATTGGGAACAGGTGGCGGGATCATGAATATAGTGTGCTGCAATATTGTTCCTAAGCTAAAATATGAGAAGGAAGAAAATGGAATACAAGATTACGTCCCGTGTGCTGCGGTGGCAAAATATTTGGCATCAATGTTATTGACAATAACATGGGATAGTTTTAATCTGCAGGTACCTAAAGCCTTGAGAAAGGAGGTCTGGAGAAAGAATAATGACAGCGTGCTTAGGACGGTTTTATGTCAACCTGACAAACCCAAAAGTTATTTGAGAGGGCAGAACCTCCACTAAGAAAATGCCTCCATAAGATAAGGCTGTGGGCAAGCCTGTAGGGCATTTTCTTAATTGGTAGTTGATGTGGGAGGGCCCAGACCATTAAGGGTGGTACCGTCCCTGGGCTGGTAGTACTGGGTTCTGTAAGAAAGCAGACTGAGCAAACCATGATGAGCAAACCAGTAAGCAGCACCCTCCATGGTCTCTGCTTCAGCTCCTGCTCTGAGTCCCCTCAATGATGAACTGTCACCTGGAAGAGGAAGCTGAAATAAACCCTTTCCTTCCCAAGTTGCATTGACCGTGGTGTTTCATCATAACCATAGAAACGCTAACTAAGACACAGGGCAACTCGAGCATGCTCAGCAGTCTCAGGCCAAGACAGTAAGGAGTTTACAGACTTGGACTAAGTGGGAGAGGCCACAGGCATAGGAAAGGGCAAACATGTGGTCTCAGGGTAAGTCTGAGCCATGGCCCCTGGCTCCTTCCTCCTTCAGGGGCAGCTTCAACTTTTCTCTGCTTGGTCTCGGTCTCAAGGTATCTGTGTTTGAATGGCTGCCTGGAACCCTCAGGAGCTAAAGACTCAACACTCATTCACGTCTTATCTCTGCATTCCTTCTAGGATCCAGCACTTGGCCAATGTTACTTGAACAAACAAGTAACAAATAAATGACCTTAAACAAGGCACTTAAACTCTACGACTTGAGTTTCCTGAATGTCTATCAATGTTCTTTCCACAATGACTTTGTTCCAATTCTTGAGCAATGGAAGCCCGGGAACTCCTGAAATCCATTTATCGTAAGACCAACCCTCAAAAATCTGCTAGCACCTTCCCTGCCTAGCCCCTCTTCTCCCTAGAGCATGGAGCCCCAAGTCAGACCATGGGTACTGCTGGCAAGTGTGGACTATGGAAGAGTGAGGAGGGTAATCTGGTGTGTGCTGTATTTAAAGGTTGTGTCTGGTCCACACAGAGAACTTCATTTGGTCATCTCATCCGAGAGGACAAAGCTATTGCCAGGGCAGTATTAGATTCAAGTTCACCTCCCAGTAGGAGCTGGGAAGAAGCCCTAGATGGCTGCTCATTCTTGCCCTTGATGTCTGAAGTGAGTGAGAGCAGTCTTGTCCATATGAAGAGTGTAAATGTGAGGGACTCGGGCCTGCAGTCTGTCAATTCACAGTAACAATTCATACCTTCCTGGGCTTCTGCCTCAAGTTGGACCAGCTGAAGCCCCAACAGACTTATAAAACACTGCCAGGCACAGACCAGGCTTTCTGATTCCCGCATATTCTCCCAGTACACCCTGGCCTGCCGAGTCACACTCCCTTCTCTTCCCCAGTTTCCCCGGCTACAGACACCAGGCAAAGCCACGCAGGCAACAACAATCAGATACAATGCAGCCCTTGCTGCAGAAAGCCATCTCCAATGCTGTGTCTGCTTCCCTTTGCTCATCACGGAGCTCAGCTACACACGTGACCAGCGGCTCACGCTAGGCAGGTTCCATCAGCTTCAAGCATAAGCCCACATAGGCATGCTCAGTATCTACCCTACATGGCTGGAGAGAAGGCAAAGGAAGGGTATGGGAGACAGTTGACATGAAGACTGTGACCAAACATCAAGGGTGGGTGGTACTGAGAAGCACCGGGAGCGGATTCTCTTGAGGGTGGCAAGGAAGCAAAGAGCTTAACCAGATTAGAATAGAGCCCTCCTCACAGCACGCCAACTGCCTGCGTGGGCCAACCACACCTGTCGGAGCTGGCTGGAGGGTGGCAGCCACAGGATTCTTCCTTTCTTGGCCCACACCTTCCTTTCCCACAGTTCCCCTCCTGCCTTCCTGCTTCCTTCTCCCCACAGGTTTGGCAGAATGTGGGTGGGCACCTCCTGGGTACCTGGGAAGGAGTCCAGCTTTCTCTTAGGAAGACTTCTGCCACTGGCCTACGTCTCAATGGCCAATGGCTGTAAGGACAGTCACATATTCACATTTGGAAGAGGTGCACTTTGCTTTCAACTTGATAGATGGGACAGTTTGTCCCATGTTATCTACCTCTCCTGTCACCACACGAAGAACAACTGTTGCTGCTATGATGTGAGCCTTCGTCTGGGCATCTCAGACTGCTGACACTTGCCAGGAAATTGCCACCATCTCACTGAAATCTTTGGGATTAAACCAAGTGACAGATGCTTGCTACTGGAACTATTATCAACTATGAAATGTCCTTCACATCCCATTGCAGATACTTGGTCCCCACCTGGTATTAAGATCAGTGTTAGCTGTCCAAATAAAGTAGACCCAGGGCCCATAGTGCGTCATGAGCCAATGAAATAATATATGTGACCACCCCCCCCAAACTGGATGAATAACACAAAAATACGTCTCCAGCTGGGCAAGGAGCATGTGTCGGACAAGTAGACTTCTCATGATGCATCAAAAAAATGACTAGTCCCAATAAGGGTACATCCAGTCCCCACCACTAGGCCCTTGAAAGACCAGTAGGTAGGGCAGCACAGTAGTGTGTCTTCCCAGGACCCCTCCTACTCTCCCGAGTTCTTTCTCCCCTTTCTCTCACTAATCCACATTCATGCTACTCCCTCCCTGTCATTTCCTATTCTCGGGTGTGAAATAATTAACTCAGAACCACTGTCTTGGACGGCTTATGCTAGGTGAACATTGGTGGTTCAGCACCCTAATCTTAAAGTAAGCTCAGTAGCTGAACCCACTTGCAAAATCTCACATAAAGGAACCTTAGAAGGTTCTATTCGCCCTCCCTCCCCCTTTTCCACTTTCTCTCCCTGTCTCCTTCCTTCCTTGTTGATCATGAAGTGATTTCCTCTACTATATGTTTCTGACTCCATGACGTCTTTTCTAAGCACATGGGACCAAACTACATTGGACTGAACTCTCTCTAAAGTCATGAGCCAAAGGAATCCCCACTCCCCTAAGTTGTTTGCCAAGTGTTTTGTCACAGCAACACAAAAGCAACCCACACTGAAATTATACGAGCCATCTTTGTAAGCATTGCTGACCTTCATCTGGAGAAACACAGCCAGGCACTGGGTAACTTGGAAAACAAAATATCTGCACAGCCATCACTCCACCCTTCTCAGGATGGAGGAAACTGGCCATCAGGATGGCTCAGCAGATAAAGATGCCTGCTGCCAAGACTTATGACCTACATGTAGAGGAAGGAGAAAACTAACTCTCAAATTGTCCTCTGATAGTCACATGCACAGTATAGCATGTATTCTTACATGCATGCACACGGGTGCATGCGCATGCACACACGTGCGCATGCACACACACACACACACACACACACACACAATTTTTAATTGTATAAAGAACTGAAGAAAATGGCTCAGTGCTAGAGCATTGTCTTGAATGCATGAGGCCCTGGTTCAATGTCCAGCACTGGGTGGGTGGGGGGATAGTAAAAGAAAAAAATCAAGTGGAGCTTGCTGAAAGATCAGGAACGAGAGGGGTGAGTGAGGGCTCTGCCATATGAACATCTGTAAAGAACCAGGGCTCAGCCCGGAGCGTACTTAGGAGAAGTGCTTGATAAAAAAAAAAAAAAAAACCATGCTGCTCTCAGTGAACTGAAAGGAGACTAACAGACATGCAGATCTGTAGATGCAGCCGCCGTTGTCACAGAGGAGTGGGAGTGACTTGTCTTTTGTGGATACAGAGTGTTTGGAATGATCACATCGGGAGGAGGGCCATTCATCGTGTATTTAATTTATGTCTGCTTTGCCTGTTAAATCTTCAGTAACTCTCTGCTCCACAGGACCTCAGCACTGGCTCCTCCCTCTCCTCATGACCTCAGCACTGGCTCCTCCCTCTCCTCATGACCTCAGCACTGGCTCCTCCCTCTCTACTCCATAGGTCCTCAGCACTGGCTCCTCCCTCTCTACTCCACAGGACCTCAGCACTGGCTCCTCCGGGCTCTCTGGAATTTGGCTTCGTTTGTTTTTAACTGTCCTTTCCTTAGTCCCTTCTCCCTGTTCTGCATTCTCAGAGTCCACTAAGGGGCAGGTCAGCCTGCCATTCAGTCTATAAAAGGCACTCTGAAGAAGGGATGGAGACAAAGGCAGGTAAAAACCTCAATGGTCAAAGCCATCAGCATTCAAGAAGACAGAACCTGCAGGTCCAGGAGACTGAAAACCACAGAGAGCTGAGGGATGGGAGCTCTGGCTGTGGGGAAGGGGGAAGGGAGTGGGGAGCTTGTGCTATCAGAGGGAGATGAGCTCCTCCTCTCTCCTCTTTGAAATTAGTGGCATCAGCGGGGATCACAGTGTCACAGACTTGGGGCAGGCAGCATGTAGGTCATTTACTGGTTAATTGTGTCACATCCCTATGAGGCCAGCTCTTCTGCCATCACCATTTCCTTCCCGAGAAAGCGAAGAGTACAGCTAAGTGGTTTGTCCAGGTCACGTGAGACACGTGACAGAGCCAGGCCGCGTGTTTCTCACCAATACACACATTTTTAGCCAATCCTATTCTGTTCCTTTCTTTACACATGCTGTGTGGCCTCAGCCTGCTTTGGAGATGACCAAAATAGGTGAGAAAAATATCCGAGGACACGTGGTTTAAAACAAAGGAAGGGGTGGAGCTTTGGTTAAAGAGAACCATAGTGCAGGGCAGAGCTTGTACCTGAAGGAGCATCCCGCCGGGGAGCAGGGATGGACCTGTGTCTTCTTCAGGATATCCCAGATACTCAATAAATTATTTCTCATTAATGTCGGTGGAAGATGACAGGACATTTTAAAGACCAGAATACATTCTACATTGGAAATCCTTAGGTGATCAGTCATCTGCACTTGCCCAGGTGGGTCACGTCACATGACAACTAAAAGTAATCCCACAGTCCCTCCTTATCTCCCCGGTCGGCCTGCCCTTGGCCTTTCTATCCCTTCTCAACGTACTCCATTGCCTCCTACTTCCCCCTTCATATGGTCTCTCTCTCTCTCTCTCTCTCTCTCTCTCTCTCTCTCTCTCAGTAATAGTGATTTTCATTTGAGGAGAAAGGAGAAGAGGGAAAAGAGAAGGAGGAAGAGGAATGGATGAGGAAGAAGAGGACAGAATGAGGAGGTAGAAGAGGGAGGAGGGGAGAAGAAAGAAGAAGGAGGAGCAGGAAGAAGAGGAGAAAATAAGTTCGGAATTCTACTCTCTTGTCAAGTGGTGTCAGCACACACCTTTAATCCCAGCACTCAGGAGGCAGAGGCAGGTGGATCTCTGTGAGCTCAAGGCCAGCCTAGTCTATAAAGTTAGTTTCAGGACAGTCCGGGCTACAAAGAAAAACTCTGTCTTGAAAAACAACAACCAAATAAATGAGCTCAGAGGCCACAGAACACAGGGAAACCAAAGCAAGTAGCTGACAAGTATGGAAAAGAGTCGTGGTCATTACAATCACAAGCTGAGACTTCTGGGTCCGAAACTGGACTTATACTGGTTCACTGAATTTCAGTGAGTCAAGGGCTCTTGGAGACACAAAGCTAAGAAGCCTGCACAACTCAAGCTTCCAAAAGCTTCCCTTAAAATGTAAACCAAGTGACTGGTGATACGGTTTCAGCCAATTAAAAATGATAATGGTGGAGGAACGGCCAGACACAAAGGTAGCAGAACCCATCCTGGTGATTTAAAACATCACTTATTAAAAATAAAATGAAGCCACAGAAGGTATTGGGATGACTGACACATATTAATGTCTGCACTGATAGAAACGGATTTTTTTTGATCTTAGAAAATAGACATTCAATTATTTCAGAATAAAAGGGTGTTTTTCTCCAACTTAACTCTCAAATAGTTTATGAGAGAGATAAATAAACCAAATATGCAATAAAAAACTCAAAACCAAATAAATAAAGCAAAATATGAGCTTCTGAGACTCTTGGTAAAGTCAATTAGGATAATGTTTTGTGCAGTTCCTAGATGTTTTCTGTAAGTTTGAAATTATAGAGAATTTTGAGTTTTCTCAAGCCTTTACAATCTAGGCAATGAACATAGATATTAAAGGAACATCACCCACTCCCCAAAGGCTTGGTTTGGCAGGCACTGTGCCTGAATTACACAGGGAAATGTCAGGCTTAGTGCACGCCAGGCTTGGAAAGGTAACAGGCTCACAATGAGTCCAGTGTCTGTGTTTAAAGGAATCAATTCAAACCAGTTTCTCTTAAGTGTCTATCCAAACACAGCCAGTAGAGCTACCCAATCAGAATGAGACACTCCAAGCCACAGCAATTGCTGACCTTCAAGTGTCCCTAAACCACAAACATGGCTGGAGAAACACAGAAAAAGCAATTTCCATGACATTATATAACAATATAGCTATGAGTATGTGTGTGTATGTATATGTATGTGTGTGTATGTATATGTATGTGTGTGTATGTATATGTATGTGTGTGTATGTATATGTATGTGTGTATGTATATGTATGTGTGTGAGAGAATGTGTCCATGTATGTATATTTGTGTGTGTGTGTGTGTGTGTGTATGCGTGTAGAAATATTTAACTATTGAAAGAGGAGGGGAAGGATTGGATGAGGCAGGGAGGCGGGGCGGAAGAGAGATGGATGAGAGACTGAGGGAAGAGGGATGGGGGGGGAAAGAGAGAGGACAGATTGCAATATAGTGGTTACCTGGATGTCAGTTAAGAAACCATGGATAACTAGTTCAGTTCCAGTCTGCTGTTATCAGACTTCACAGGACCACACCAGATGAAGACAGAGAGCAGAGAGGCATGCATGGCTGGTGTTCCCTGACCCACACCAGATGCTCAGTTGGAAGGATATGGCCATAATACACCACTTGCACTTGACTTTCGTTCTCAAGATGTACTTTACCCAATCACCATTTTCCAGCGTAACAAAACATAGACACTGAGTGGTGAACAAGTACTAAACAAGCCACAGTTGAATAAACCAAAAGAAATAAGTGAAAATAAGAAAGGTTTCTTCTGCAATGGACCTTAAAGATAGAAACATTACTGCCTACCCATAGGGATTTATGAATGTAATTTTGGTTTTTACATTGGGAGGGTTCTAGCCCTAGCATATTATAAATTCTAATTAGACCCCACAAGGAAAAAGGGTCTTAAAAGGAACAAAGCAATCAAATACGAACACTCTATTTAGAAACAGTAATGTTAGCATAACAAGGAGCTTAAAAAAAGAAAAGGGAAAATAAATATTAAACAGATGGGTGGTCAAATGCTGTTGTTGTTTTTCCTTTTAAGCACAAAGCCTTAATCTAAAGCCAAGCAGAAATAAAGATAAACAGCAAGTTGCCCTCTGTAGCCAAAGAGCATAATACCCAGGAAATTAAATGAAATCAGTCTAAAATACCGATTGCAGTTCATATGAACTTGGAGTCCTGATGCCAAACGAAACATTAAAGCTAGGCTGCTATTTTTAGGGCTTTGTATCTTGCTGGATGTGTAATGAATCAGGATGTGTCTTGGCAAACTCACTGGCAGACAGAAAGATATTTGTTTTCTTACCAAAAATAGTTGGAGTCTCCTAAAATGTGGTGGGGACTCAGAGTGACTGGATCACTTGAGGAATCCGACCCAACCATTGATTCATGGAGGTGGTAGGTCAGGAGCCCCAGGCCAAGGCCTGACACCTTGTCTATTTGCAAAAGAACTTACAAAAACATGGTAGCATCAGTGAAAAGGTGAGCCAGCATTTGCTTTACAGCTTAGGATATGGGTGCCAATAAAGATGGCTGTGCTCCATCTTGGCACAAGGGCAGAGATTTCAAAGCTGTCAACAAGTCATAAGACCTAAAGGTCAAAGGTATGGCTACAGAAGGATGCTTTGGCTGTCTTAGTCTAAATAACACCAGACCTGAATCTGAGGTGTGGGTACTCCTGACTCTCAAGGCTAAGGAAGGAGAAGTTAAATCTGAGGTGTGGCTACTCCTGACCTCAAGGCTAGAAAACAAGAAGTTAGAGCTAAGTTGTGGTTATTGAAGCTTTAGAATAAGTAAGGAAGAAAAGTCTGTTTGTTCCATAAGCATGATACTGTGTTCCCCTTTTTGGTTATGGTATGTAAGAATGGTGAAAAAATAAACTCATGGCATTTCAGTACTGACTGATCTGCCCTCCTGACCTTCATTCTGTCTTTATTGTCTATAGCTAGCCTTTCCCTCATCCACACTCCCCCACTCAGATACGGACTTGGGGCCGCTCAGCTGGCTCCGATTGCAGCCCCACAAAGACGACTCCTGGCATTAGAAGACAAGTTATACAGAAAACCAGGGAGTTTCAGAGCTGAGGAATTGCCAGGTCACTGATGTGGAGATCTCACTCAGCCTGGGGAGTTTGGGAAGTCCCTCTCAACATCATTATACACATTTCTTCTCCAGAAAGATTTCTCTCCTTCCATGGGACCTCAGTGTGACCCAAGCCACTGACCTCAGTGTCAGAACAATCTCAGAGTTCTGATGTCAGTGGTGTGATCCCACTCATGGCAGCCAGCACCATGCTGAGTTTCAGTTTGCTCACCTGTAAAACGGGAAAGGTAGACCTAGGATCGCTGAGGTTCTTCCCATTCTAAGAATTGGATTTCCAATGGCCAACTCTGGATCCCAAACCCCAAGTAACTCTACTCTGCCTGTTGGCAGTGTTTGGGGGTGGGGTATTAGCGATCAAAATTAGGTTTAATATGGTGATATCTTTCGATTGTATCAGGCTGACCAAAGATGGCCCAGTAGTTTCTCCAGTAGCTCTTATTCTAGTCTGCAACCCTTATCACAGCAATCTCACAGTGCTTCTGGAATATTCCTTTATAGTATAATGGGAAATATACATATACATATACATAATACATACCTATATATGATTATGTATATATATGTATATATATATATACACATATATTTCAATTATAACACTCTTGAACATAGAAAAGCATTCCAAGAAGGGCCTTCTTGGCAGTCATTTGGCCCACTCTGCTATTATAGGCAGGATGAAAAGTGGAAACGTGCTACCTGATAACAACAGTGTCTATCTGTTGACTTTATACAATACAGGAGCCCCTCTTCTCCAAGGGCTCTGCATGACCATCTCACCAAAGCGAGTTAATAAGAACCCAAGAGAATAGGAAACAGAACCCAAAAGAGGGAGGGAGGACCGGGATTCAAACCCAGATAAACCAGCTTCGGAGCCCTTGAGCGTCCTAACATAGCTTTATTACAAATACAACTGTGAATACTATGAGGGACACTAATTACTTAACCTTATCAATTTTTATTAATTGTATGTGCATGTTCATGCATGTGGGTGTTGTGTGCATATACATATGTCACCCTTAGGCGTCATTCCTCAGGCACCAACCTCCATGTATTTTTTGTGTTGTGTTTTTTTGAGACAGGGACTCTCATGGGCCGGGATTTACTGAGTAGACTAGGCTGGCTGGCCAGCAAGCCCCAGGAACCCACATTTCTGCCTCCCTCCCACAGGGATTGGGGGCAAACACCACCATGTCCCCTTTACTTCCACAGGCTCTGGGGATACAAACTCGCGTCTGCTTCCCCAAATGAACTGCCTATCCCTCGGTCCTACTTTGACTTCCTAAATATTTTATTTGGAAACATTCACACGCATTTATGGAAGCTGCAGCAGCAGACTATTTGGAAAATGAGTACCGGCATGAAATATCACCCGTTGAGTGCTGTGTCTTTACCTTATAACCACCAGATGGTCGTCAACTTCCGGAGAGCCGCGGGTTGAGAGCCGCATTTCTCTGCCTCACTATTTAGCTTCCTCTGACCTGAAACCTGCTGGTCTTTTCTTGACTTAGGAGACCTCGCTAATGCCTCTTTTTAAGATTATAGCTGGTTTATTTTAAAGAACAGACCTCAGTTTGAGATGTCCTGTCATATGCTCACAATTCAACTCAGCATAGGCATCTTTGACAGGAAGATCACAGATGTGGTACCATGGATTGCTTCTTGCCCTGAGCAGGTGGCACATAATTTTGATTTATTTTATTACTAGCACTGCTAGATAGGGAAAAAAAAAAAAACAAAAAAACAAAAACAACAACAACAAAAAAACCCAAAAACAAACAAAAACCAACCTGGCAAACACAGAAGTGTAAATTGCAAATTTTTCTTTTCTGATTTGTTGGTATTTCATAAGAAGGTGCTTTCAAACCGTGTAAATATCCCACTCTGCAGAAAACTTACAAGTTAGGTATATGGTAACCGTTTGATTTATTTATGTGCTTAGATTTCTCTTTTTGATCCACTGAACTCAATCGATCATTTTTAATGTTCAAATTACTCCAGGTTTTACCTGTAGAAGGCCTTTCCCTCAGGCTTCTGTGTCCTTTGCCATGCCTTCACCTTCCTCTGAATTTTACTTTGTTCCAGGCCATTCTGCCCTTGACTGTCCTAACCCTGACACTGGTCACTTCTACAGGGAGCCTTGGGTTGTCTTGGTAGAAGGCAGTCGATACTTAGGAGCCAATATCTGCGCTCTAGGTGAACTCACAGCTATTAGCCATTGCTGCTACTGCCCCCTCTCCACGCTACCTTGGCACACCCCTTGGCCACCCTAGGCACACCCCTCAGGCTTCTTGACTGTGTAAATCTCTGCATCACCCATGTGAGCTCTAATGTCCTTTCCCGAGCCACTGTTGTATCTCTCCCCATTCTTACACTTTCCCCACAGACACTACTGAATGCCTGCCTTATGCAGACCCTTCCTAACAGCATTTGGGTAATGCTGTTAGTAAATTCACATGCTTTTAGGTTGCTTCCCTTTTTAGTTTGTTCAGGTTCAGGAAAGAACACCAAGGAGTCCCTCCATTAGTCACATGCGTATTTGTACACATTTCCACCAAATTATATCAGTGTCCATCGCTCATCTTATATATTAGCCTGACCAGGGCTCCAAAGTGTGGTAACACTATTTAGAGCAAAGGCCAATGGTTCTTATTTTTACTAGCAAAGGCTAATAGACATTAGCATCTCTACGAGGAGACCATGAATCCCTCCCATCCTCTCAGAGCAGAGTGAGGGGACACATACACACACCTGACCCATTTTTCATGATGGGAAGAGAGCAAACATCTCATTCAATAGGATTTATTGCTCTGGTACTACGACTTCACGGGGAGTAAGTGTGGGTGGAGGTGCCAGAGAAGGCGGGACAAGGAGAATGCGAAGTTGTTCAAACTACAGCTGATGCCACCTGCACCGCCCGGCAGGAAATGACTTTGGGGGAAATATCACAGAACGTTTGTGGGCCTTGGTCTCTCACTGATGGAACAAGGACCAACAACAGCAACCACACTGTCCCGCCTAACTACCCCACCATTCTTGTGTTTGCCCTTGCCCAGAGAGTCTCATCACCCTTGGGGATGTGTATTTGCAGTTCCCTCAGCCTGAAACACCATTCTTGCGATGCATGTCGCCACCCAGATGTCACCTTGTCCATCTCAGTCACTCTCCTCCTCCAGCCCCAAACCCCTCTCACTACTGAAAGTGTGAGCCGGGCAGGGGTAATCCCAGTCCCTTGGAGGCAGAGGAAGATCGTGAGTGCAAACCCAGTGTGGGCTACATAGCAAGATCTTGTGGATAAAAAGATGTTCATATTCGTTGACTTATAAAGGCAGTGTCTTCTACTCATGAACACAGTAAGTAGCTATATCCCAGCACCTTGGACAGTGGCTGGTACATAGAAGGTGTGTAAGAAATGCATATGGCACAGATGATCATATGCATGGAAACAATTGTTGTAATTTACTGAGGATGAAATGATCGAAATATTTAGCACAGAACCCTGCACAGTATATCAATAACAGCTGTTGTAACAAAAGCCACTAGGGGCCCTGAGTTCTAGTCTTGCTGTCTCTAGACACCAGGGTGACTCAGGCAACCCAGACAGTCTCTCAACTTCACTGATCACATCTATAAATTTTACAGAGTGGGGAATGGGTTGTCATGGATTTTCCCTGATACGAGTTCATTGTTTTGCCTATTTTAGGGTCAAAGTGTTCATCTCCATCCAATGATAAATTAGTTCTTGACTGGTGAAAGCTGTTGCCTCTCTCAATATTCAGAAAGCCTAACGGTAGTCCTTCTCGGGACACCTGGGGTCCATTTGCTAGCTATGCACTTGGTCAAGCTTACAAAGAGCTTTCCAGGACTCGGCACAATCCTTGAATGCTCTCCTCTCTCCCTACCTAATTTCCAGACACAAAACAAGTAAGTTTTAGCCTAAAAGCCTTTTGCTCTGGGCCATAATGAAAAATTTATCAAAACAGAATTGAGGGAGATTGTGGAAAGAACAGCTAAAATGGGCATTTCTCTCAGATGTATTTAGTGATACTCCTGGATCTGAGCTAGACACCTGCAATCCTAGACACCTGCTTGTCTCCCAAAAGAAAGTTCCTAAAATACCGCTTAAGCAGAAGTTCAACTTGTGCCTCATTTATTTTTATGTAAAAAAAAAAAAAAAAAAAGTACAGACATCTACAGCCTTCCCAAAGCCCCACGATGACCTCCTCACTCAATAACAACAAACTTAGTAATTCTCTTGGAAAAGAAATCCTGGGCAACAGAGTTCTAAATAAATAAATAAATAAATAAATAAATAAATAAATAAAGCAATGTGGGGTTGAAGAGATGGCTCAGCAGTTAAGAGTACTGCCTGCTCACTCAGAAAATTGAGTTTCAGTTCCCAGCACCCAGATGATGACTCACAATCCTCCATAACTCCAGTTTCAGAGAATCTGATGTCCTCTTCTGGCTTCCGAGAGCACAGCATGCATGTGATGTGTGCAACATACATGCAGGGAAAGCTCTCATGTGCATAAAACAAAAATAAATCTGCATAGATCAATTAAAAAATAAAAAACACAAGGCAATGTATCAAGCAGACAAAGTTGTGTCAGGAAGTCTGTCAAGCCTGAGCTCATCTT
Source organism: Phodopus roborovskii (assembly GCF_943737965.1). NCBI lineage: Eukaryota > Metazoa > Chordata > Mammalia > Rodentia > Cricetidae > Phodopus > Phodopus roborovskii. The sequence goes on along the minus strand of NW_026125361.1, from coordinate 7,615 downwards.
CCCATCTTGGTGGTCTCACAGGGTAGAAACCCCACTGGTAACAGAAGCAAACACAAAACAAGGAAAAGCCCACTGGGCCCATGTCAGACTTCTTTTACATGTGTGAGGCTGAAGTACTCACTAAGGCTTTTGGTTTTCCTAATATACTCCTTAGTACTCACTAAGGTAACATCAATAACCTTTTGCATCCTGTGGCTTAACTTAATGAAAGTTCAGTACTCCTTCTCATGGATTCCCAGTGAGGGTCTAACTGATGGAGACTGGGGGCTCAGAGTCGTCATCCAGTGACTCCACTCACTTTAATGTTTGACTTCCAGAGCCACCACGAAACAGAGCAGAAGATCAAGCAAAAAGTGTGTTCATGCACAAACTCAGGAAGGGGTGTACATCGTACGCCATTGGGCATAGGCCCCATGACATGCCACAGCTAACGGCACAACCCAACAATGTGTTCTGCTGTGTGCTGCCACCAGGAGGAAGTGAGTGTGAAGAATGCCCAGCGGCCTCTGTCACCAAGTGCCATATTTAGACATCAAAACCTTTGTCTAAGTGACTAGACGTTTATAAAAATCCCAAGGGCCCGTAGGGACTGTCAACCGTGACCTAACATTAAAAGAATGGTATCCCACAGTAGGGATGGCACAGCATTCTTTATCAACTGTAAAAAAATGGAAAACATCTAGGCAGAGAATGGGACACCCATGCAGGAGCGCTCCCCAATGGCGTCCCAAGGAGAGCATTGGGAGAGCGGAAAGCATGCGAAGGGTCGACAGCAGGCCGTCAGTGAAGACACACTCGCGGTACTCCCGGGGTTCGCGGTTCCATTGCCTGAGCCAATGGTTAGAAACCAGCAAGGCTGTGCTGTTTGATTCTCACAATATTGTTTATATGTTCCTTCCTTACTAACATGAACTGGAACAAAAAAGGACAAATCAATAAATTTGACTTACAAAGATAAAAAACATTTATACCACTAGATAGCATAAAAGTAGGGGAAATAGAATTATTATGAATAAATAATTGCCTGAAATACAAATAAACACATCTGCAAATCATGAGGTAATTTTAAAAACCCTAGTGAGAAAAAATGAACAAAATATACATCAGCACTGTAATAAAATAGCTCAACTCAATAGCAGTGGAATTAAAATAACAACAACAACAAAACCCACAGCAACCAGAGACAAGATGGATGCTGAGCTGATAAAAATGTTTCCCTCCAAGCCTACGGCCCCAGTTCAATCCCTGGTACCCACATGGTGGAGGTTGAGAAGCAACTCATACAAGTTATCCTCTGACCTTCACACACACACACACACACACACACACACACACACAGAGAGAGAGAGAGAGAGAGAGAGAGAGAGAGAGAATGTAAAAACAATTTTTAAGAATTAAGATGTGAAGCCACAGTAAAAGTCACATGCTTCTCACTGATAAGTTGCAAACCTTTCTAAAAATCGGTCCAATTTGATGAAAATGAAACACTCAGTACTCCCATTTAGAAGCGTGAAGAAGTTAAACTTGCTTCCAGATCTAGAAACTTCATGTTGGAGAGTCTGCCTTGAAGAAAAATTGTCAGAGGCTCACAGAATTCCCAACCAGAGAGGTTCATGGAAGCATTGTTTTAAAGGTGGGGTTATTAATAGCCAAGATACCTAAAGACTGTTGAGATAAATCGTGACAGGTTTTTGTGAGACAGTATCACCCGCCCTTTACATTTGTGCTTTTGAAAATGGAGTAACATGAAATGGTTATTAAGTGGGGAGGCGAACTAGACACAAAGTCACACAGATCTCCTGACTCTACTTTTTTTATAAACCTTGCAAATGATGGCACACATCATATCACGAACTGGGAAATCTTCACAGAGAGGAAGATGTGGGGTAGAGAAATGCTGAATCCTGTCAGCCCCAAATCCACTCAAGCCCTTGCCTAGCTGTTAGCAATAACTGTTTGCCCTGGCTTTAAGATTGTAGCACTGAACAAATGTCAATGTTTAAAACCATAACAGAAGTTGATAAAGAAATATATTGAATTTCTATTTTTCCAAAAAGGTGGTGGGAACAAGACTTTTATTATTTAAGTATGAAATGTCTACCATGGGCTCACGTGTTGAAGGTTTGATGTCCATTAGACAGTGCTGTTGTGGGAGATGCTGGGAACTTGAGAAGGTGGGAGAATGTCACTCCACGCCTGTTGGATCTTGGTCTCCCCTGACTCCAGCTGTCCTGAGTGTGCCTCTCTCCTCTACCACACACTTCTCACCGAGGATATGCTACCGCACCACAGCTGGGGATGGAGTAGTCATGTCCTTTTTTGTTTCTTTTTTTCCCCCCATTCATCTGATGCTGAAACCTGTGATAGAAACCGTTTGTGACCTAACACAATCTTATGTAAAACAGATAGATACAAAATCTTAGATCTGTTTGAGGTCTGTGTAAAACAATACACAAGAATCACTCAATCTCTCTGTGTGTGTGTGTGAGAGAGAGAGAGAGAGAGAGAGAGAGAGAGAGAGAGAGAGGGAGAGGCACAGAGAAAGAGAGAAACAGCAAATCATTCAGTGATCCTAGTCACTCAGTATAGTTAATAAACCACAGGAAAATAACAAGGGAGGACAGAGAGAAAGGGATATACGGAGGAGGAAGAGTTGGGAGGGAGGAGGAGACACAGCCTCACAAACATTAGGTTGTCCCTTCTGTCTTTGCTCTTCTTGTCCCCGTGGGGACTAGGCTGTTGCAGACATTTCTGAGGCTAGTTCAGCTTATGCTATCCAGATCCCTACTTGCAGGCAGTCATTACCCTTTGATGCCTTTGACTTCTTATTCTTAACAAGGAAATAATGGAAGTTAATTCATTTTTTTATACTCCTTTGTCCTGTTTTTTTGCCTTTCCTCTCCACATCGTCCTACCTTCACCGGCCCTTTAGTTGCATTAGGTATTTTTGCCCTAAGATATCGAGGCAGGGTAGTAACTAGGTAGAGAAACATGCATGAAGATTGGCAATACAGTCAGTTGGCAGAAAAACTGGAAGTCCCTCCCCACCAGGGCCAGATTAAGGACAGAGTACAGACAAAAATACATCCTTTCCAACACAGGAGACGGTGGGCATGTCGTGGTCCTGGCCATCTGGCCGCTGGGTCCACTTCCACCTTGGAAAGACTCTCTTAATATTTTTAATAATAATCAAGGACACGGGACACGGGAAACCCCAGCGTGTGCTCTCCTGACTGCAATCCAGACCTCTAACAATATTGTGGTAGTAACTGAAGCTTTCTTGGCAAAATTTTCTCTTTCTATTACTGCCTGCCCATCCAGGGAACAGACTCTGTCAATCAATTTTGTAGAATTCTTTGGCCCCTAATTCAAATAGCAACTCCCCTAATGCAATTTCCCATTGTGTAGAAGAAAAGCATTCTAACACTACATCTTGTGTAGAGTTGTTAGGTCTCAAGGACTGTGTCTGAAATGGGATTTAAACCAGCTGTTTTAAGAAGATCTGCTTCTGCCATTGTTGTAGTAGGGTTTTGTGTGTTGGTTTTAACTTAGAAGAAACCCATTAAGTGCCCTAATTGAACCCCCTGTGTTCTTAAGGGGTTTGCTGTAGAGGCCATGGCATTTGAAAGCTACTGTGAAACCTGCTACTCCCTGTGCTCAACTAACCCAGAGGGACTGTCACTAAGGGTATCTGTCTTGTCCTTAGCACCTGATATCACACTGGTACATGATTTCGAGATATGTCAATGATAGTAATGAGGTGAGGAAACAAGCTATTGTTATTGTGATACTTGAGAGATCCTTCCCACAGCAACAAGCCACCTTCCCTTTAGTATAACTGGGATCTTCTACATGAAGCCACACAGAAAAATCCCCCAGATCTCAAAGTCCTCAAGAGTTGCCTAGGAGGAACTGATTCAGACTGCCTATCTGCAGCGAGATGGCACTCCATGAGCTAAGATGGGACAGACAAACCTCACTCCATGTAAAGAGATGAACAGAGGCAAGGAAGTGTTTAGGGAACCCTAATACCCTGAGCAGGAAGGGATGAGCAGGAATGTTCTGTATCCATTTCTGTTGTTATAATAAACAGCAACTTAGGGGAGAAAGGGATCATTTTGCTCGCAGGTCATAGTCCTTCCCTGCAGGGCAGCCAGAGCAGCAGGGGGCTGGAGATAGCTGGTCATATGACAGCAGCAGTCAAAAGTGGAAACAGAATGGGTTGCCTGTGAGGAGGCTTCAATGAGAACAGCCCCATAGGCTCCTGTGGTTTGAATCTTGGTCCCCAGTTGGTAGAACTGTTTGGGAAGGATAAGGGAGTGTGTCTTTTTTGGAGGAGTTGTCATTAGAGGTGTACTTTAGGGTTTCAAAATCCCATGCCATTCCCAGTTAGCTCTCTGCCTGGTGGCTCATGGATTAAGATGTGAGCTCTCAGCTACTTCTCCAGCACCATGCCTGCCTCTTGCTTCATGCCCCAACTAAGCTAGTCATGGACTAAACCCTTATCCTAAGCAATAAGGCCCAAATAAACTCTTTCTTCCTATAAGTTGCCTTGGCCACAGCCATGGAAGAAGTAGCTAAGATGGAATGTCTTAGTTGGGTTTCTAAGCGTGAAGAGACACTATGACCACAGCAACTCTCTACAAAGGAAATTATCTAATTGCTGCCAGCTTATAGGTTCAGGGATTTAGTCCATCATCATCACAGCTGGAAGCATGGGTGGCATACAGGCAGACATGGTGCTGCAGAAGGAGCTGAGAGTTCCACAACTCGATCCTCAGGCAGCAGGAAGAGAGAGGAACACTAGGCCTGGCTGAGCTTCTGAAACCTCAAAGCCAACCCCTCCAGTGACACACTTCCTCCAACAGGGCCACACCTACTCAAACAAGGCCACACCTCGTAATAGTGCCACTCCCTATGAGCCTATAGGGGCCATTTTCTTTCAAACTCCACAAATAACATGCATACTTAATGTTCAGCTAGCTTTCTAAACTTTTAAATATTCCAGGCCCAGCCAGTGAACTGGTGCCAACAACAGTAAAGAAGACAATTTCTCACAGGCATGCCAGCAACCCAATCTGATCTAAGCAATTTCTCACTGAGACTTTCTTAGGTCATTCTAAAGTGTGGAAACAGACAATTAACTGAAGCACTAACCATCAAGAGTAGGAGGCCATAATGTGATGTTGCAGAGGCGCTAAACACAACTAGACAGAGAGGACCCAAGGGGGAAATGGCTGTAGGGTATGAGACCACGGTTGTTCCGGTTTCCAAATGTCCCTAAGTTTTTTGCAAGTACATTAGAATGCATATGTGGTTCATGCATATACATATATACATTTGTGTAGGTACATGTGTGTGGGTGTGCTTATGTACATGTGTGTACATACATGTAGAAAGTGAGGTTGCTCTTCCTCAGGTGTCTGCATTATTTACTGGGCAGGGCTCTCTCTGAGCCTAGGGCTTGCTGATTCAGCAAGTCTATCTGGTCAGCATGCCGCAGGTCCTCTGTCTCTGTTCTCCAAGTAGTAGGACTATAGTTAAGCACCTTCATGCTTTCATGGCAAATTCTTTATCTGATAACCCCACACACCAGCACCCCCAAACTTTCTACCTTATGTTCCAGAATCCCACCTGGAATGCCAAACTGCATTTGGTCGTCATACCCTCCTTAGCTGCTCTTAGCCATAAGCGTTTTCCAAGCTTGTCTTATTTTTGACAACCTTAAGAGTTTTAAGAAACCAGGTCAGGGTATGCCATAGGATGGTCCTCCATGAGATTTATTGGGCACTTCGGTCAGTTAGATTTGGAGGTAGAAGGTTCAGTGAGAGTCCTGCAGTAATGTAAAATGCTATTTCAGCACATCTCACCAAGGGTACACACTCTGCACTTGACTTCCTACTGCTGATGCTGACAGGTGTATTATGGGTTTCTCTACTATAGCTCTGCTATGGCCGACACCATCATTTCAATTCAGTAGTCTTTGGAAGGAAGCCATTCCATGCTGGACCACCCTAGAGAACCCTGCCAGCAGAATTTTTGGAACACAAAACACTTAATCCTACACGGTGAGTGTGTAATTACCTCCCAACTAGGATAGTTAAGAATTTCCAATATATAAACACTACCTGTACAACTGCTGGGGAGGGGAGGGACCAAAGAGGGTCGCTTGCCATTCTGTGCAGGAAAAGGAGAGGAAGAACTACAGACAAGATGCACATGGAACCAGAGGTTTGCTGCAACCAGAAGCGAGAGAGAGCAAGCAAGCTGGCAGAGTGTGAATGCCAGAGTGGTCACTCCTCAGATAGATAAATCTTGTATGATTACATTCCAAAGAACAAAGGTGACCCCAGGTGGCAACTGAGAGATACCTATCCTCACTTAAACCGTATGTTTAATAACTACTTAAGACTAATGCTGTATCAGGTAAGGAAAGGCTGGAGAAGGCAGGAGACCACTTCTTGCCGTCCCTTCTCTGAAGACCGTCAGAGAGCCTTTGCAGCGCCACCAGCTGCTAATCCATTTAATCTGGTTTGGTGCCCTCATCAATCATATCATTTTCATAAACTCCCAGGGTCACACAAGATCTGTGGAAAGAAGTGACTGGGGACAGAACGCCAGTCTTCACTTGGTCTCGGTAGTCCTCCCCAAAGCCAATGGATTTTAAAACAACTAATAGATATAATCAACTATTATTTTACACTGAATATAAGTAGAAAAACCCCATTTGTTTTCAAATTATGTGACCTTCACAAGACAAACAAAAAAATAATAGGAACTTGATTTGTAAATTTGTCTTCAATGTAATGACTGCCCCTTACCTCCATTCTATTGTGAAAGAATTGGGGACTCTGTGACACGACACAGGAGTCAACACATCATTATGGCCTTCTGGCTACTAGGAAAAGGCACACACAGAGGAAGCCAAAATATCCCACTAGGCTTAGAATGGCTCACCTCATGCCTGTTGAAACATGTGCTTGCCATCCAAACATGCGTGGCCCCCAATAGTCTAATGTTTACATGGGTAATGCAGACAGTCAAGGCAAGAGGATGCAGTAGCGCCCTCTGAATTTCTCCTCTTAAACATTTTTATTTATTTTTTGTTCTGTGTATAAGTCTCGCTGCATGTATATATGAGCAGCATATGTATGCATTTTATGCAATTTCTTAATGTTCAAAACAGCAATAGAAGATATTAAAACAGCTTGGCATGCCACAAAAGAGTAAATACTGATCTAGAAATCACACATGCAGTAGGGTAGAAAAGGCTAGAGCTAACACCTTAAGCTACCTCAGAAGGAAAGGACATAAAAAAATAGCTCCTCTGTCTACAAGATAGTAGCAATATTTTTTAAAAACGAAGCAAAATATATGTCTATGTAGGATCTAAAGATGTTTGACTCCACCCATACTGGATAGCTGCAGTCCACAGCTCACTGCAGAGTGTAAGAAGGGAGGGAACCTCAAGATCATCTCAAGGGCTTTTCAAATGTGTCTTAAGTCTCAGAATCCTGCCTTCAAATAAATTATCACAAAAAATTAAGGGTGCTCTTCTTGAGGAGACTGGGCCCAAGACACCCCATGCCTCAGAAGAGACATCAAGATAAACACC